>NC_139036.1:25916794-26177055 GCF_964662115.1 Mustela nivalis | reverse complement strand
AATGGCTTGCATTTGGATTGGTGTAGGCATCTGGAAGCCTGCATCCAGAATGTTCTGAAGCAGTCGAGAACTAATTTTATATTCTTGGTCAAGTTGCTGAAAGGTAGCAATTGGGTCAGGAAGATCAGTTCCCTGGACGTGAATTTTATGTTTATTCCGGAAGAAGTTTATCTGAAAAGTGAGATAAAGAGGTCCCCATAGATATGGTCACATACATTGTCAGATGTTATAAGGTAAAAGTAACAGTTTCTAGGATAAGCTTTAATAACATGAAACTTTCTGGTTAAATCCCAGGCCCTAAAAGGTACAGATATTAGATACACTTCATGCCCTTTCATAGACAGAAGACCTTCATAACAATAAAACCTATCTATGCACTTCCTTGCATTAATGTTGTCAATGACACGAGTAATGGTTATTTATATTAATGTGCCACGATGATAATCATAACTTAGAATTTTATATAAGTTTCTACAAGGCAGACATTGAATCCATCTGGTTTTTTTCTTTATATGACACTTAGCACATAAGTGTCAAAACTTCTTGATGATTTACTCTACACTCTGTTTATTAAAACTGAGGGCCAAAAGCAGAGTCCAGGGCTGATTTGGTTTATTTTCCTATTCTGTGTGAGTGACAGCCAAATTCTGGATTGAGGGTAATTGAAGGGAGCTGAACAATATTTTCCAACTGCAACACAGCAGGTGTGCAGCAGACATGACAATGATGTGTTTGTTATTTCTTCTGTATTCTACTCCCCCAAGGTATAACATAGATTTCTTAAGAATTGTAAGTCTTGGGGCACCTGGGTGGCTCAGTCTGTTAAGCATCTGCCTTTGGCTTAGGTCATGATCTCCGGGTTCTGGGATGGAGCCCAGAGTTAGGCTCCTTGATCAATAGGGAGTCTGTTTCTCCCTTTCCCTCTCCACCTGGCTTCTGCTCTCGATCTCTCAAATAAATAAATAAAATCTTAAAAGGAAAAAAAAAAAAAAGAATTCTAACTCTCAAATCCCTGTCAGAGGAAATCTTTCTAAACCAATAAGCAACCTGCTCAGCAGGGAGCCTGCTTCTCCCTCTCTCTGTGCTGCTGCTCCCGCTGCCTGTGCTCTCTCTCTGTCAAATAAATAAAATTGTTTAAAAAAATGAATAAATGAACCAATGAGCTTAACAAAGAGGAGAAAAGGGGACAAATTTTATGTTTATCAAGGGGGATAGGATTATTTAAAAAATTTCATTCCAAGTAAATCATCAATCTTGGAATTTGGACAGGTCAAAAATTCACACTATATAATATATGAGAATTGTGTGTATACACACACACACACACACACACACACACACACACCCCTCTTTTGACCTGTTCAAGTTTTAAGATACTTTCAAGAACTTTAAACTTAAGGGGTGCCTCAGTTGCTTAAGCATCTGCCTTGGGCTCAGGTCATGATCCTGGTCCTAGCATCGAGCCCCACACTGGGCTCCCTGCTAAGCAGGGGAGTCTGCTTCTCCCTCTCACTCTGCCCCTACTCCTGTGCTCTCTCTCTCACTCACTCTCTCAAATAAATAAATAAATAATCTTTAAGAAAAAAATTTTTAAACTTTAAAATTTTTAGCCACAGCGCAAAGACCTGATTTTTCATTAAAGTGATATCTAAATGAATATAATTAATCTTCTATCTTCACAAAACTATATTCACTTTTACCAAGAGAATAACCCAAGGACAAGGAAAAATTCAGTAGGTCAGAAAAGCAACTGGGGCTAAGACATTTTTCTAACCTTTTCTTTTCTAAGATTCTCCAACTTTCCTGAAGTTAGCTTCTTTTCTCTTTTAATTTTTTTATCTTCAATCTTTGCTTCCACAGATGATATCCACTGTATAGTAGAACCTTCTTCTTGAGAAGTAGTTTCTAAAATATATGTTAAAAAATTAAAAGATTTTTAAGTGCAACATTCTTGAGAGTAGCAAACAGGCCATAGCATCACACTAAACAAAAGTAAAGTACTAACTAATACAACACAGAAAAGAAAATAAAAGGAGGAATAACAATTGGAAAAGGAGAGGCAAGTTCCCTGTTGGTAAAATCAAAGCTCTGAAGCTCATTCTCTTCTTTTTGTCCATTATTTCAGCTGTGTGATATGTAGAGGACTGTGTACTTGAAAACAGTAACAGATTAAACTGAAAATACTTAATAGATTTCAATAAGGCAGTTGGCTTTTCCATACTCAACCAGTTATAAAATAAGTATGATGAAAGAATAGATTTCACTTATAATAGTGATAAACATAGCACAGTACTTCAGGACTAGTCACTAATATAAAGATAGCAATTCTCACTAAGCTATAAATTAGTTCAATGAAAAGTCATGGCAGGACTGTTTTGGAAACCAGACTAGCTGACCTGAAAAGTACACGTGTAGGGGGCGCCTGGGTGGCTCAGTCGGTTTAGCATCCAACTCTTGGTCTTAGCTCAGATCATATCACAGTTGTGGGACTGAAACCCAAGTTAGGCTCTGCACTCAGTATGGAGTCTGCTTCAGGTTCTTTCTCCCTCTCCCTTTGCCCCTCCCCACTCACACTTTTCTTTTTTCCTCTCTCTCTAAAATGGGTAAAATAAAATCTTAAAAAAAATAATAAAGTTCAAGCGGCAAAGTAAATATGTAAGAATAACCTTAAAAATTCTAAGAACAATAAGCAAGACCACTTCTGATATTTCTTTAAAATTTCTTTCACTTCACTGAGGTACCCCTGATATACAATATATTGCATTTATTTAAAGCATACAACTTGAGGAATTTTGACATATGTATACATCTATTATATCATCACTACATTCAAGTTTATTTTCATCACCACCCAAAATCTCCTTGTGGCCCCTTGTAATGCACTTCTTCGTCCCTAAGCAACCACCTATCTGCATTTTGTCACTGTAGATCAATTTGCTTTTTCTGGAATTTTATATAAATGGAATCATGTAGTATATACTAAATTAAGTTTGGCTTCTTTCACTCAGAATAACTATTTTGAGATTCATCCATGTTGGACCATGTATCAATAGTTACCTTTTAATTTAAAGGTAGTATTCTACTGTATGGCTATATACATTGTTTACCCTTCACCTACTGAAGGACATTTGGGTCATTTCCAGTTTTTGCTACTGAGAACAAAGCTGCACCTGTGTAGAAGTCTTTGTGAGGACACAGGTTTTCCTTTCTCTTAGGTACATTCTTATGGAATACGTGGGTTATATGGTAGGTGTATGTCTTAACTTTAAAAAATCCTCTGTCAATTTCTACTCTGAAAGCCTCTGGAATTTTAATTGAGTTTGATATGCATTGATTCTATAGATCACGTAAGGGAGAAAAGTTGACCAATCAAAATATGGTATGCCACATTACTGTTCTATGCCACGTATGTGCTACATTATAGTACATATCTGTGTGTTTCTGGTTGCCCAACAGTTGAATCCTTTTCCAGAGTTTGTGGCAGGTTTTTGTTTTGTTTTTTTTTTTTCCCTAATCTTGGTGGAAGGCTTTATTAAAGTCAGGGAAGTAAAATGTGAAACACTGTAACAGCAAAAGTGTGGAACTGAAGTCAATGTCCATAACACAAGGACTTGTCAAGTCAATTACAGAACATTCTTATAATGTATAATGGTATGCTACACTATGATTCAATGAAAAAAGCACTGGACTTCCTACTGATACAACGTTCCTGATGGACAGTTCTAAAATACCTAAACCTAAAGTAAACTTATTGGTTAACTCTGAAATTCCATTTCTAGAACTTGTTAAATCCATTATGGAATGTATAATGGGATATATTTAGTGTTAAGATGAAAAAGGCAGGGCACTGCCTACTGATTCCAAACAATCTCCAAGATATGTATGTGTGTGTGTGTGTGTGTGTGTGTGTGTGTGTAGTGGAGGAGGAGGGAAGGTTCAGAATAGAACAACACATATTTGTATGCTATGGTTCAGGTTTTTTAAGGGAGGTATAAATACAGTGAATAGGTATCTTTCTAAAAATATTTAAGAAAGCTGGCTGGTTAGCTCAGTTGGTTAGAGCATGGTGCTAATAAAAATATTTAAGAAAATGATTAACAGCAGTAGCCTCCGGAGAAAAAAGGGACTAGAAGTAGTAGGAAGAAAACTTGCTTTTTACCACTTTATAATTTAAAAACAGGGTGTAAGTATTTACTTTACTGAAAATGGCAAATGGAAACTTAATAGATAAAACAAAGTAAAAGATCAATATCCCTAAAGTACAAAAAAAAACCCTGTGAAAAATAGGTAAAGAGTAAGAATAGACAATTCACAAATGCCGAGATGTAAATATCGACTAAAGCATATGAAAACATGCTCAACCTCACCAGTTATCAAGAAAATATAAACAAAAATTCGTTTCATTCATTAGGTTGACAAAGAATTTAAGACCAGTACTATCCAGCATTGACAGGCGTGGGATGTCATTTTTCATTATCTGTTCAAAGACAGAAGCGTGCATACCCTTTCGGCCAGTAATTCCACTTTGGGGATGCTAATTACAGAAATAAGAAGACCTGTACAAAAGGATATACACATAAATATCTGTATTGTAGCTATATTTGTAACGGCAAATATCTAGAAACAATCTGAATGCCATTAACTAATGAATGACAGAATACTGTCTGATTTGTAACCTTAAGCCTGTATTATTTTTGTAATTAAAAAGGAAATAAAAAGGAAAATAAACCCCAAGAACAAACCTGATAACATCATTTTCCTCTTTTTCTTGTTCTGTTCCCTCTTCTTTTCAGTTAGACTCTCTTCTTTTTTCTCTTCATCTTGAAGCTCCTGATGAGTTCTTGATAATCCACACTCACCTGGGACAGACTTCTTGTTTCCAAAGAAGTCCAGTCCCTGCAGAATCTCTGAAGAATCAAAACCATGTTTCCTTTTTCCTACCTAAAACCCAAAAAATTTAAAATGCAATCTACTGACAGACTGACATTGCTTTCACCCAAGCAGTACTGGTAGTAGGGGCATGAATCTAATAACTCCCCACCTTTTTTTTAACCCTTTCACCAAGTATTTGTTGAGCTGCCAAGTGTGTCTGAGTAAATGAAATATAAGACGACAACTTTTCTGACCTTTTCAAAGCAGTAATAATCATGAAAGCAATTACCATCTATATGCTTATTAGCGTTAACACCTACATGCTGTCAGGCAGACTTCTAAGCTTGCTTATATATATTAAATTACTTCGTCCTCCGACAGTGCTAGGGGGTAAATAGCGATATTACACGGAGGACATTGGGAGAAGGAGAGAAGTGAGTTGGGGGAAATCAGAGGGGGAGAGGAACCATGAGAGAAGGTGTACTCTGAGAAACAAACTGAGGATTTGGGGCGGCGGTGGGGGGGGGGTTGGGTGAGCCTGGTGGTGGGTTAGCATTGCATGGGGCACTGGGTGTGGTGCATAAACAATGAAACTTGGAACACTGAAAAAAAATTACAAAAAAAAAAAAAGTAAAAAAAAATATGGATATTACAGATGAAAAAAATCAAGGCATTAGAAGGTCAAATAACTTATTTAAGGTCTCCAAAGTTGTAACTGACAGACCCAGTACTTGGACCCAAATAATCCGGCTCCAGAGTTCAGAATCTTAACAACTACACCTACCGCCAGAGAAAGGAGAAACAGACGTGTTGCTCAGTATCAGGGTTGATATTGAAGATTTTTCCATAACTGGGCCCCAACTAACTTCTCCCGGTTTATCATTCACCCACTATTTTCCTATATAAGAGTCTCCATTTCTAAGTCACTCTTCTCATTGGTTACTTAACATGTCATGAGGTTACAGGAATAAAAAGACCCATGCCCACTAAAGGTATATGTATATGCCAAGCCAACTGGGTACACTACAGTGAAAGAATCTGTTCTCTTCATTTTGGGTTCATTCTGTTTTCGAGATTCCTTCCTACCTGTTTCAGAGAAAAAGGTCCTTTTCGAAAGGATTCTAACTGTGCTTTGAATAAACTAAAAAGCGGACAGGGAGAAGAATTCTGTGCTAGGCCCACCGAAGTCTACAAAACAAGGGTAAGAGTTCACTTCAAAGGTAGGACAGGACCAGGTAGGTCTGCGCACGAGCCCAACCGCAGAGGAACATGTCCCACGACTAGGCCACGGTCTCCTAGTGCCGGCTCTCCCAGAAGCCAGGTCATTCTCTGGCTCCTGCGCCTCGCAGTTACTCGGGCTTCTGACTTCTACGTACAGTACCTGGAATCGCGCGGCGTCCGCAGAGAAACGTTTCACGTCGAACTTGGCCCCCACGCCGAGCCGGCGGAAGAGATCATGAGCGTCCATTTTTACCCAGAAAGCACCGCGGTCCCACAGCGCCTGCGCAGAGGACTTCCTCCCCCAGAAGGTCTGGGGCCGGACCGTGGGCGGAAGTGGTTCTGGGGGGCGGAGTCTGGCGGCTGTGAGAAACCGGACGGTTTTACCCTGTTGTTATTTGTTCTTTCACGAAATATTTATGAAGATCCTCTTATGCTCGGCACTATTCTGTACTGCGGTGAACAACACCTTAAGATTCCTCGCCTGAGGAAACTTAACATTTTAGTGGAGACAAAGATACTGTTAAGCAAGATCATTTCTGAAAGAGGAAAGTGCTTTGAGACAAATAACGGTGTTATTGATAGAGAAAGGATGGGCATCCACTTTGAGGTTGATTAGTCAGGTCCATTCTGGAGAAGTGATATTTGAGCTAAGAGAAGGCAGCAAGCCTTTCCCACATCTGGGAAATGGCATTCCACAAAGAGGAAACACATAAGAGGGAGAAAAGTTTGGAACGGTGAGGAAGTAGAAAGAAGGCCAAGGTGACCAGAGCCAAGTTCTAATGAGGAAGTGTGGTACAGATAAGGTTGAAGGGGCAAATAGAAATCAGATCCCATAGAATCTAATAACAAGGTCGTGGTAAGGAATTTGGATTTTAATCTAAGCTCACTATGAAGGTATTAATTTATTTTTGTACTGAGAGAACAACATAATTTAGCATATCACTAAATATTTATTTTCTTCACTGTATTTGTACTGTAAAAAATTATTCACTTAGGCATTGCCTCTCCCCATTCTAGAATGAAAGTTTATGAGCACAGGGATCTAATTTTCTTCACTGCTGTATTCCCAGTTTCTGCACACTCTTCCATAAGTATTTGGTGACTGAATGAGTGAATGTTTTATAAAAGTTTACTCTGGCTATTTGGGGAATTAATTGTAGAAAGGCTAAGAGTGGAAAGAGGGAAGCTAGTCGAAGTAAAAAATTATGATGTTGGCTTGGTTTAGGGTGGGTCTCTGTGCTGATGGAAATGAATGGATAGATTAGGGGTAATATTTGGAGGTGGAGCTAAATGCACCAGATTGATTTTAAGTGGAGGTGAGGGAAAGGCAGGAATCACACAGACCACTCCTAGGTGTTTTGCTTAAAACTCCGGGTAGATGGTATGCCATTTACTGAGCTAGGAACCATCATGGAAGAACAGCTTTTTGGTGAGGATGAAGCACGGGAGTGGTGGTGGTGGTGGTGAGGAATCAACTGCTATGTTTTGGACATGTGAAGATGCCTAGCTGATGTTATATGAAGTCCAAGCAGGCAGTTGGTTCTATAAGTCTGAATCCCAAGGGAAAACGTCAAGTCTGGAAAAATAAATTGAGGAGCTGTCAAAATATAAATGGTACAATGGAATACGATCTAAAAAGCATTTAAGGGGCGCCTGGGTGGCTCAATGGGTTAAGCCGCTGCCTTCGGCTCAGGTCATGATCTCAGTGTCCTGGGATCGAGCCCCGCATCGGACTCTTTGCTCAGCAGGAAGCCTGCTTCTCTCTCTCTCTCTCTGCCTGACTCTCCGCCTACTTGTGATTTCTCTCTCTGTCAAATAAATAAATAAAATCTTTAAAAAAAATAAAATAAAAAGCATTTAATTTAGAAATACTTTAAATAGTGTGCGTAATTCCTTTACATTCAAGAAAAGTGTGGAGTAAGTGCAGGATGGGAAATGTAAATCTCTTGTATTCTCAGGTGGATTCAACTCCTGATTCCCTCTCCTAGTGGGAGAATCTTGCTGTTCCATTTGTGTCTACTCTGAAGAATAAGTATTTTTCATGAAACACAGTCCCTAAGTGAAAGCCCCAAGTACTTCACCCGTTGCTTCATAAAAACAGCTTATCTCAACATGGGAGGAAAAGAATTGACTTAAAGCTTATTAGGAAATGAAGTGTTGGCAGTTCAGCACATAAATATGGCTACAATCATGTATAAAATCAACATGTTTGAAACCACAACTACCAGACTTTGTAAGTGATTTAAGGAATTTCCAAGAATAATTCTACTTCATGAGTTTTTTTCTCTTTATGCGCTGACTTCAGAACCCAATCCCTATGTCAGTGGTGACATATCTAAAAGCATGATCATGTGGCCAACAGACACATGAAAAGATGCTCAACATCACTCATCATCAGGGAAATGCAAATCAAAACTGCAGTGAGATCCTACCTTATACCTGTCAGAATTCCTAAAATAGAAAACACAAGAAATGAAGTGTTGGTGAGGATGTGGAGAAAAAGGAACCCTCTTGCACTTTTGGTAGAAATGCAAATTGGTGCAGTCCTTGTGGAAAACTGTATGGAGGTTCCTCAAAAAATTAAAAATAGAATTACCCAATGATCCAGGAATTCACTACTGGGTATTGTCCCCCAAAATACAAAAACACTAACTCAAAGGGATACATGCACCTGTTTATAGCAGCATTGGATGGAGCTAGGGAGTATAATGCTGAGCAAAATAAGTCAGTCAGAGAAAGACAAATACTATATGATCTCACTTATATGCTAGATTTTAAAAAGCAAATGAGCCAAGGGAAAAAAATCAGAGAGATAAGGCAGAAAACAGACTCTATTTTTTAAATATATATTTTAAATTTGGGGGTATATTTTTTTAGTTAAAAAGAGTTGCATGCTCTACCAACTGAGCCAGCCAGGCACCCCAACAGCCTCTTAACTATAGAGAACAAAGTGATGTTAACATAGGGGAGTTGGTAGGGAAGGGGGATGGCACAAATAGGGAATGGGGATTAAAGAGTAAACTTGTTATGATGAAAAAATAAAATAAAACATAAAAAAGCATAGTCATGAAAAGGCAATCACTTAGAGATATTGTGTGAATAGAGAATAGGAGGGGACTCAGGACTGACCCTTAAGAATACTCCAATATTTAGAGATCAGGTAGAGGAGGATAAACCTATATATATATATATATAAAAGTCTGAGAAGAAGCAATCAGTGACAGAAGACAAGGAACATTGTATTACCAAGGCCAGAAGAAACTTTCAGGAAGAAGGTAGTGATAAGCTGTTTCAAAGGCTGTTGAGAGGCTGAGAAGGTTACTTGTGACCCTGATAATATCAGTTTTAATGGCATGGTGGATGGAGATGATTGAATTGATAATGGTGGTGGGGGGAAACTGTGATGAAGCCAATGCTTTACAAAGGTTTAGCTGAGGGCACCTGGGTGGCTCAATCATTAAGCCTCCAGCTCTCAGTTTCTGCTCAGGTCATGATCTAGGGTGGTAAGATCACGCCCAGTGTCAGGGTCCACAACCAGAGTCTGCTTAAGACTCTCTCCCTCTGCTCCTCCCCCATTCTCTTTGTCTCTCTCTCTATCAAATAAATAAACAAACAAACAAATAAATATTTTTAAAAAATATTATTCTGGATTATATTAATAATCCTTCACACCTCTATTCTTGCAGAGCAATGAATTATATAGAATGTTGAGTGTATGCTATATATTTTACTTTCACGAGCATGTAGTTGGTGTTAAACAAGTCTGAGTTTAAAGACCTCCCAGCCTCTCCACCTAATAGCTGTGACTTATTCAAATTAACCTGTCCAGAACTCATTTCCTCATCTGTTAAATGAGGATCATGAGACTTACTTCAGGATTCTTCTAGAATTAACTTAGGCTAGTAGGCAATGGTGTATAGTGCAAAGAGCATGAACTGGGAGTATCAGAAAGACTTATAGGTGAGTCTAGTTGTAGTTACTGATGTGATAATCTTAGACAAGTTATTTCACTGGTCTGTGCCTCAGTTTCCTCATTGGTAAAATAGGGATTATACAATTATAATATCTACCTTGAAGGCTAGGAATAATATGATTGTTCACCACATAGGGCTTAACATGGTAGAAGTGGGTCAGGATACTATATATATACATTTCCTAATATAGAGAGATTATAGCCATTGAATAAAGCATTTGGAACAAAATCTCATATACAGTAGGTGTTTAGTAAATATTAGCTCTTTCCCATCTTTTGGCCCTTTCTCCTAGTTGAGTAGCTCTTGACCCTCACTGCACATTAGAATCCTTTGAGGGGCTTAAAAAACAAAACAAAAGATGGGGTGCCTGGGTGCCTGGTTGGTTGAACGTCAGACTTTTGTTCTTGGAGTGATGAGTTCAAGCCCCACACTGGGCTTCACTGGGAGCCTACTTAAAAAAAAAAAAAAAAAAAAAAAAAGAAGGAAAAGGAAAAACAAAAGAAAACAAGGTCCCAGAAGTTCTGGTTTAATTGTTTTAGTGTAGCAGGCCTATAATCTCTGAAAGCTTCTCAAGTGATTTATTATTATTTTTTTTTTGTCATCAGATAGAGAGAGAGAGATCACAAGTAGGCAGAGAGGCAGGAAGAGAAAGGTGGTGGGTTAAGCAGGCTCCCTGCTGAGCAGAGAGCCTGATGCAGGGCTTAGATGTGGGGCTTGATCCCAGGACCCTGACATCATGACCTGAGCCAAAGGCAGAGGCTTAACCCACTGAGCCACCCAGGTTCCCCTCTCCTCAAGTGATTCTAATTGCAGTCAGGGTTAAGACTCACTGCTGGGGTGGAGGGAATGCGCACAAGGCATGAAAGTGGGTGGGAGATACAGGCTTCCAGTTATGGAATGAGTAAGTCATGGGTATAAAAGGTACAGCACAGGGAATATAGTCAATGATACTATAACAGTGCTGTATGATGACAGACGGCAGATACTCTTGTGAGCATAGTGTAACACGTAAATTTGTGGAATCACTATGTTTTATATCTGAAACTAACATAATATTGTGTGTCAACTATTTTCAAGAAATTTTTTAAAATCATGAGATGTGAAGAATTTAATATATATATTTATTTATATATGTAACATATATTAAAATATCTAAAGAAATATTAATATATGTAATATAATAGAATACCTTATACATTCATAGTTCAATCAAGTAGGTAACATCTGGTCTCATTATGTCTTAAAATACCAGTTCCACTTCTTTTCTCTTTATAGCTCCACACTTTATTCTGAAAGTAATCAGTATGTATTTGCCAAATTAGTGAACGTGGAGAAATAGGAACTCTCACGCACTGTGTTGAAAATATAAGAATTTGTGTTAAAAACATAAAAATGGGGGTGCTGGGTGGCTCAGTGGGTTAAGCCTCTACCTGCGGCTCAAGTCATGATCTCAATTGGATTGAGCCCCGCATTGGGCTCTCTGCTCAGTGGGGAGGCTGCTTCCTGCCCCCCCACCCCGCTTGCCTGCCTCTCTGCCTGCTTGTGATCTCTCTCTCTCTCTGTCAAATAAATAAATAAAATCTTAAAAATAAAAACATAAAAATGATTCAGCCACTGTGGAAAAAAATTTGTTGGTTCCTCCAAACACTAAACATAGAATTACCATATGACCCAGAAATCCTACCCCTAGATACATAGCTAAAGTAACTGAAAACAGGTACTTAAACAGCTACTCAAATATATACAAGTTCATAATAGCACTGCTCAAAAAAATTAATGAATAAATTTACATTTAATGTTTGAAAAAGTAATCACTGCTAGAATTATCTTCTTGAAGCCCAAATGGGACCATGTTGTTTCCTTTTATTTTTTAAGATTTTATTTATTTATTTGCTTGTTTGAGAGAGAGAGCATGAGCAGGTGGAAGGGCAGAGGGAGAGGGACAAGCAGACTCCCCGCCAAGCAGGAAGCCTGATGCAGGGCTTAATCCCAGGACCCTGAGATTATAACCTGAGCCACCTAGGTGCCCCAACCATGTAGTTTCTCTGCTTAAAAACCTCTCATAATTGCCCATTGTCTACTGAATGTAGTCTGTACTCCTGTAACTTGTATGCCAGGCCCTGAGCAATGCTTCTCGATCCTCTCAAGAAATAGGACACACTCCCATGAATAATTTCAGCTTGGGTTCAGCTCCCTCCCTTCCCCCTCTTTACTTACCAGCCATATGACCTTAGGCAAGTTATCCTCTCTAAGTTTTAACTTTATCTTCTTATTTTGGCTTTGCTTCTTCTAACTCAGAACCTTTGTGTGTATTTTTTCTTTCCTTTTGGAATGTCCTTTCTCCTTTTCCTCCATGACAAACTCCTTGTTTTATATCTAAAACAAAACTCAGTTTTATATCTCCTCCCCTCTGTGAAGCTTACCCTGAACGTCCCCTCCTTGACATAGTCTATCTTCTTTCCAGAAGTTCTCATGCTACTTCATAAATACCTCTATTTTAGCTCTTTTCTTGTTGCATTGTAATTATGCTTCCACATCTATCCCACATCAGACTTTAAGCTTTTGGGGGGACTGGGCCTGTATCTCAGTTATTCTCATATTATGTTTGCTTGGCATGCAGCCTATTTCATATTAAGTGCCCAATAAATCTTGTTGAGTTAATGAGATGAAATAAAATAGACAATTATCCCTGAAATTGCCAACCTTGCGGATTTATGAGTGGACCTATGTCTTTTGCTTGGTGCTTTGTAATAAATTGGGGTTGAATAAATAAAGTCAAATGGAAATTGTTGGACTTCTATCAATTCTGATCTTGACATGTCCAGGTGACTCATTAAGGGACCATTTCCTCTTGGGAAAAAAACAAAACAAAACAATTTAGAACCATTGTCAATAAAAGTGGCAAGGAAATTGAATCATGTTTTGTATAACTGGAATTTCTCCAAAAACCAGTATGGTCTGACTGGTAGACACACATGGTTTCTCAACTGTAGCAAGTGAGAACACGAAGTCTGGACATAGGAGCTACTTGGGATATCTTGTTTTTATGAACAGCGTGATCACACCATGCCTTAAAATTATGTTTTTTAAAATATTTTTTTCTTCTCCACTCCCCACCTATCATACCCCAAACTTTGTGGTTGTTGTTTTCAGTGTGCTTGGCATGGACAAGGGCTTATAATACATAGAAGGATTGGACACAGTCCTTGCTCTCCGGTAACTTCAAGTCTGCTAAGGGTAGAGAGCTCTTTTCAGACAAAGCAAGAAGATTCGGTAGGTACAGTAGTGTAAGTTATAGCAGGTAAGGGAGTAGCTTCTTTGTAATGGCAGGATGGCACGGGCTTTCTGGAAAGTTAGGAAAGGTTTATAGAGGAGATAAAGTTGGCCGACCCTTAGACAAGACAGGTCAAGTTATTTTAAGTAAGGGGAACAGAAGCAACAAATATAAAGAGGTATATAAAAAAAATCCTGTTGTGTTTGGGGATCTGCTAGTGGTTCAACAAAGCCAGAAGTGAATAAAAACAGAGAACAAACTCGTGGTTGCCAGAGGGGAGGTGGGTTGGGGGACGGGTGAATGGGAAGACTATACTATCATAATGAGCATTGTGTAACATATAAAGTTGCTGAATCATTATATTGTATACCTGAAACTAATATAATACTGTATGTTAATTATACTGGAATAAAAAAATAGAAGCTTAGTGCAGAGATCTAGTGGTTTGTCACACAGAAGAAAGTGATCAGCCTATTACATTCTAATACACCTCCTCTAATGAACCTCAAGTGTAAGGCTATCCTAGAAGTCGTTTCATTCTTTATATCCTTCACAGAAATGTCATAGTTGGGACCAAAATAAAACAAACAACAAATCTTTTTGTTATCAATATAAAATATATTAAATTGCCCTACTTCTGGATGGAAAGACACATGGCATAAGTCACTTATTAACATGAGGTTATAAATTCTAATTATGAAGAAGTTCATATGAATAATTTGCATACATTTGTATTAATTTAAGTACAAAAGGTGGAAGCAGATAATGAAGCAAAAGATGGAGTTGGATGGTGGGTAACGACTTGGTTCCATGTCCATTATAGGATACCAAGGAGTGTTGACTTGATCTTGTAGGCACCGAGCCATTAAAGGATGTTAACCAAGTGATATAAATGATTTTTAATTTTACAAGATCACTCTAGCAGCAACATGGAAGGGAGGCAAATCTGAAGTCAGAGACCAGAAGAATATTGCTATAGTTAGTCTAGTGAAGGGCTAAGGCAGTAGCAAAAGGGAAGAGGTTAAAGGGGCAGAACTAAGGGACAATAAGGAGGTAACATTGATAGGAATCCCTTAGTGACTAGATGTAGGCAGATGGGTAGAGGGAAAAACCTAAGATAACTTCCATGTCTCAAATTTCTGTGACTGAGTGAGGATGGTTCTGTTTGTGGAAATGGAGAATATTGGATATATTGGCTAGGTTTGTGTAAGGACAATATAATCAGTTTAATTTTGAGTAGGCTGAGTTTGAGATTTTTGTGGGATACCTGAGTGGAGTTTCTAAAGGTCATGTGGAAATGGGAACTATTTCTTTGCAAAGGGAACTAGAGACTTCTAAATCACAGCTTCAGGGGCTTAATTAAAACATAAGTTGGGGTGGGGGAAGAAAAAAAATAAAAGTTAGGGAGACGGTGATTGGACAAAGATAACAAATCAGCAGCCACTCACACTTAGATGAAAATCTCACTTTCCCTGGAGCTAAATTTTCGATGTCCAATTCTCAAGATTCAACAATACTATAGCAGGTTAGAGATCCAAATCAAGGGGGCACCTGGCTGGTTCACTTGATAGGGCACGGACCTCTTGATCTCAGGGTTGTGAGTTCAAGCCCCAAGCTGGGACTGAAGCCTAGTTGAAAGGAAGGAAAGAAAGAAGGAAAGAAGGAAGGGAGGGAGGGAGAGAAGGAGGGAGGAAGAGGAAGGAAGGAAGGAAATCCAAATCAAGTACTGTAAGAAATCCAAATTTTTATACTTTTTGTACTTTTTTTTTTTTGCCATCAAGAGTCAACGGAGTGACTTTTCAGTCTTTAATGCAAGTATAATGCGATGTAAATGCAACCACTCAAATACTCTTGTAAGCAGGACAGAATTCAAGTAAATATCACCAGGACCAAAGCTGACCTCACGGTGGCACTCCAGACTTACCAGAATAAAGGCCTCTGGAATCATGTCACTAACATGTAAATGGATGGTCCCCATTGAAGTCAAGAGTTGGCATAAACACTAGGTCCATAGACTCCCCAGTCAAACTTCCTGGGGAGAATTTACAGGGGAGGATATGCTTTTCTGATTTTAAGATTTTATTTATTTGAGAGAAAGAGAGAGAGAGAGTGCGCACGCACGAGCGAGGGGTGGTGCAAAGGACTCTGGGGAGTCCAACCCCAGAACCCTGTGTTCATGACCTGAGCCAAAGGCAGATTGAGCCACCAAGACACCCCTGCTTTTCTGGTTTTAAATCAGCTCTGACCTGAGGTTGAATCAATAATTATAGGTGTATAATGTAGCAGAAGGTAGCCATCAAAAACAGAAATTCCATCAGACTTTACGACAAAGCAAAATAATATTCACATTATCCGTTTTAAATAGCTACCATTGATGGGTGCCTATTGTAGGCTGCACACAGGTCTGGTACTTTGCATATTAGAAGAGCTCACTGAAGCCTTACAACAACCTTATGAGATTAATAATTATTCTTGTTTTTCTGAAGAAGAAACTGAGGCTCGAAGACGTTAAGTGGCTGGCATCTGAAATTTTATAGATAGTATGCAGCCAGATCTGAACCCAATCTGTGTGATTCCAAAACCTGTGCTCTTTAAGCAAGTCTGCATTCCTTCATCTTAGTGATGCCAAGATAAGAGCAATAACAAATGAAATGTGGTTTTCTTTGGGTATAGATGTTTGGCACGAGGTGATTTCAGGGATACCCTATTTAAGGGGGCCTGGTGAGGACCCCTGTTGTGAATCTGAAGCCTCTTCGTGAAACTCTTCCCCACATATGAGAAACATACAAGGATATTTAGAGTCACACGTGTGTCCCACAAGGTACTTATTAATTACAAAGAGACAAACGATAAATTTACTGTGGAGAATCCTTGTGGACACTACGTCAACAAAACCATAAAAGTATAAATGATTCAGCAAATGTGGTAAAATACCAATATTTGTGCCATAAAGAAATTCTTTTCCTTTTATAGTGGAAAAAAAGAGGGGGGACAAAGGAGGATTTGTTGACATCAGTCAGCAGTGGAGCAGAGGAATAATTTCTATCTTTGATCTTCATCTGTGAAAGCTCAGATCCCACAAAGGTTTCTAAATGAAACATTTACCTTTTTAAGGGGTAGAGAATTATTGGGGAATCCTAGACTCTATATAAAGGAAGACTCCCAAAAGAAAGACATAAATAATAAAACTCCAGAATAATGGTTTTATACTGACCATAGACTACAGAGGTGGGAGTTGGTTGTCCTGACTTCTACAGTGCTTAATCAAGAGTATCAAATCATATTTATAAAGCATTTTTAAAATGCCTTACAGACTTCAAAGCTGTAAAGCTTCTCTGCATCTCTGAGCATTCATGCCCACATTTTGTGTATTCTTAGTCTAAGATAATTACCAATATGCCTACTTTTAAAAGAACTATTCTTCTAGTGAGAAGGAAATGGTGTCTGAAGAGCTTTTTGTTCAAAATGTCGGTGTTTGCATGATTTACAGTGTAATTAACCAGCCTTGCAGCACCAGCAAACTGGCTCCCCTCACGATTCATCATGTTCCCAGTGACTTCAGATCATCAACTCTGCTGGGAGGAAACCCCTCCTCCTTAGTGATGTAAAAATATTATGTCACCCCCATCGACAGAATGTGATCTATCCTTATATACCTATTGTTTTTCAGATCTAAGGGATTTTTTCCTTGATTATTTTTGACACTACCCTTGGTGCTAAATATCTAATTAAATACACACATACAAAATCTAATACTACTTAAGAAGAATGTTGTCATTCAATAGCTTATAATTTCTAGGACACATTTGTTAAGATATAATTGTGCAGCAAAAAGGCATAAAAGTCTAGTAGCCCAGAATCTAACGTAAGAATATCTATATGGATAAGTACATAATGAATATTATCATAAAAATGACTTTAAATCTCTACATTAAAAACTTATTAGCTCTCTAAAAACTTCAAAAGTGTTTACTTTTGGCCTAGTAATCCTACTTCTAAGAATTCACCCTAAATTTATACCTCCAACAATATGGAAATACGTGGGCACAAGGTCAATTATTGCTACACTGTTTGTATTTGCAAAATATTGGGAACCATCTAAATGCCCATGTAGAAAAGAGTGGTGGAATCAACTTTGGTACAAGCACACAGCAGAGCACCTATGTGAGAAAGAATGTGATACATGTCTGCAAACTGATATGGAATGATTTCCAGGGATATACTGTTTAATGAAAAAAGCAAAGAACAGAAGAATATAGTATGCTACCTTTTCTGTAAGGAAAAAAGGCGGGGGGAAGGGAAGTGAGAAAGTAGGCATGAGCTTGCTTTTTGGCCAAAAAGGAAAACAGCAAAGATAAACCAGAGACTAAGAGACTGGTTATTTACAGGAGGTGGGTGGGAATGTGGCTGAAAGGGTGAAGGGTGTGGATACTGAGAACAAGAAGTTGGAAAGTGATGTTTTTCCTGCATGTTACTTTTTGTACAGTTCTATCTTTTAGAGCCATGTTAATGATGCATATATTTAAAAAACACATATACACACACAACTAGGGGAAAATCCTAATAATGGAATATGAACAAATCAACCTAAGTTTTGAATGAATAATATAATGACACTGAAATGCAGGTGCGGTGGGAGGGAAGGGGAGATAACTCAAGCCAAATAACTTCAGAATATATATTTTTTAAACTATATACTCTCAGACTAAAGGAAAAAAAAAAAGAACTATAAAACCAACAGTGGTTGTTTTTTGTCTTTGTTTGTTTTTGGTAGCAATTCTAAAACTACTTTCTGTGTATTCTGGGGTTGGGTAAATAAGTAAAAATATAATAGACAATGGGATTCAAACTTCTCACTGAAAGAAAAGGGGTACAAATAGGAAGAGAGAGAAGAGTGGAATATATCCTATAGTACTGGATTAGAATTGGACAAGACAGTATGAACTCATGGCTTTTTTAAAAAAGATTTTATTTATTTATTTGACAGAGAGAGAGATCACAAGTAGGCAGAGAGGTAGGCTCCTCGCTGAGCAGAGAGCCGAATGCGGGGCTCGATCCCAGGACCCTGGGATCACGACCTGAGTTGAAGGCAGAGGTTTTAACCCACTGAGCAACCCAGGTGCCCCTGAACTCATGGCTTTTAATATAGATAGATATGGGTGTGTGTATATATGCATATAATTTTTATCCCGGTCTACTGAGAAAGTGCAGAAGCAATGATACCCCAGGAGCAATAAGCACACCTAGAACCCAGAACATGGTTTCTAAATTCCATTTGCTCTTTGGTGAATTGCCTGATTCCAGAGCTAGAGCTGGGAAAGAATAAGTTTAATGTCATATTATGCCTCATATTAAGCTGCTAAGTTAGCAAATGCTCGAAGAATGGTGGGATATGTCCAGATGATAAAGAGTCATACTGAGGGGCTCCTGGGTGGCTCAGTGGGTTAAAGCCTCTGCCTTTGGCTCAGGTCATGATCCCAGGGTCCTGTGATCAAGCTCGACATCAGGCTCTCTGCTCAGCAGGGAGCCTGCCCCCCCACCTACTTGTGATTTCTGTCTATCAAATAAATAAATAAAATCTTAAAAAAGGGGTGCCTGGGTGGCTCAGTGAGTGAGTTAAAGCCTCTGCCTTCGGCTCAGGTCATGATCCCAGGGTCCTGGGATCGAGCCCCACATCAGGCTCTCTGCTTAGTGGGGAGCCTGCTTCCCTCTCTCTCTCTGCCTGCCTCTCTGCCTACTTGTTCTCACTCTCTCTGTGTCAAATAAATAAATAAAATCTTTAAAAAAAATCTTAAAAAAAAAAGAGTCATACTGAAAGTCTCCTACCAGCCAAATCTGGGACAATTAAGCATAAAAATAAAAATGATAGTAATGCATTATAACCCATGGAATAAAATAAAAATATACAAACAGATAAATAAGAAATGTGTGAGAAGGGAAAGTAAGTCTTTACAGTAGAATGTCAGCTAATATATGTGCTGCCAAAGGGAACACTAGAATGTCAGCTAATAAATGTATAAGGAATGATGGGATTAGAAAAATCACTATTTGGCAGAATGCATGGGGTCTCAGTTGTTAAGCTTCTGCCTTAAGCTAAGGTCATGATCCTAGGGGCCTAGGATTGAGTCCCGTATTGTGCTCCCTGCTTGGCAGGAAATCTGCTTTTCCCACTCCCATTCCCCTGCTTGTATTCCCTTTCTTGCTGTGTCTCTCACTCTCTGTCAAATAAATAAATAAAATATTTTTTAAAAAAGAAAATCATGATTTGGCAACTATCATTGTAATAATTGAATCATTAGTGGATGATTTTTAGCTTTGCCAAGCTAGTGGGTGAAATTTGGATGAGAAACAGGATATATACATAGTCACAAAGTATGTTCTCACAAGATATTTATTAATTACAAAAAGAAAAGTAGTAAATTATATAGTGGTAAAATATGAATGGGAAATCTTGGTGAGAGGTGTACAAGAATACTTTTGTGCTGTTTTTATAATTTTTGGTAAGTTTGAGATTATATAAAATTTTTAATTATATAAAAATTAAAAGTTAAAAGGAAGTGGTATTTAAGGAGTTTCCTAAGCTACAGCAAGACAAAACTGTCATCGATGTATAGTGAGTTGATTCTGCCTGCCTCCTTAGCAGAATAGCTTATGAAAAGCCATCATTTGGGGATAAGGGAGTAGTGCGAGGTCAAAAACTCTATTAGATGTTTCCTGAACAAAATTAATTTTTTTTATTTTTTTAAAAGTTTTTACTATATTTTTAAAGTAGCCTCTACCTACACCTTACATGGGGCTTGAAATTACAACCCCAAGATCAAGAGTTGCATGGTCTACTAACTGAGCCAGCCAGACATCCTTAAAAGTATTTTGTTTTTAAAAAGATGTAAGTCTGTTCAAAGAGAGTTTTTTATAGCAATTTTTAAAACTCCCTGTTATGTACCAGGTACAAATTTATTTCTAGTTAGTTAGTAAAAAAAACCAAACAAACAAACAGTTGGATGAAGATTTCAATCCCAGGAGACCTAAGAATCAAAGATATCAAACAGTAAAGGAATGGAATAGTTTCTGTTCTCCTCCAAGATGGTAAATTTAAATAGAAATTTATGATTATTATGGCAGTTATAAAGTTTTCATGTGACTGATGCATAGTCATACTCCAAAACTGTTTTTTTCCTATTACATACTATTCTATTACATATTAGTAAATATAAGATCATTAAAAAGAACTGTCCTGGGACAGGGGACCCTGAGGGCCTGAGGAGCCCACTGCACTTCCAAATGGTTTGAACTTTGAGCCTCTTGTAGTCCTGAGGAACAATTTCACTTTCCTCAAGTTTATGACACCCGAAACTTCAACAGTTGGAGGTTTACGCACTTTGGGACCAGTCAACACTGTGCAGAGTTCAAAGTGCTAGGAGGCAAGAGATCCAAATGGCTTTCAATGGAAAGACAGAGACAAGTAAATTAAAGGAGAATTTAGAAGAATGGTTAGACAGCAATTACAAGATTTGGTGGAAATGCAGAGAGGAACTTGATACCGATGACTATGAAGAAACCAAAAAGGAAACTGCAGCAACTAAGTGAATTTAATGATTTACTGAAGAAAATTATGCCTGGAAATATGACTTTGGGAGATGAGCCAAGCTGAATGCAACTGGCTAACCAGGCCTTTTAAACCCCAGAGGTCATCAGATTACTTGAAAGAAACAAACAGGTCAGCTTCAGACAAGATTAGCAGAGATGGATAGAGATCTCGTGGTGGTAAAGCTGGAAAGAGGCCTCTACTCTCAACAGAAAGGGGGAGATACTAACAGCTCTCAGGACATGTGGAGGGAAGCTGAGTACAGATGGTGAGGCCTTCTTGTCAGCAAATGCAGCTGCTCTACTTGGCCAGTTTGAGAAAGTCTCTCCAGACCTTGGCTCTGGAGACAAGGTTCTTGCATTGGCAAGCTCTGAGGTTGAAAAAACAAAAAAGGGACATAGTGTGGAAGCTTGGTACATGGAGTACATTTTTGCTGCAAATGGCCATTTGTCTTCTAGGGATTTCGAATGATTGCAAGGAAACAGAAGATTCTTGAAATGCATTGGTACCCTAAGAAAAGGTGACAGAAAAATATACTCGTGGTTTCTGTTCATACCCTTCGTTATTGTGCTTTGTGTAGGGCTGTCTGTCTGAGTGATCCTAGACTTGTTGGGATTGGGGACCCATTAGGCCTTATTCCTTATGTCTTGGGGGTTTGAGAAAGAACAGAAAATAGTTTCTCTGCTTATGTTTATTAAGCCTCCTTGTTGGTTTTTGTTTTGTTTAAAGCCTCCTTGGTTTTTGTTTGTTCTTAAGATTTTATTTATTTGAGAAAGAGAGTGCTCTGTCCTGATATGCATGCAGTTCTTGATTTCATCAGAGCAACTGCAGGGAACCCAGCTTTGCAAAGATATGACACCAAAACCATGATCCACCTCATACTAGAAGGTGACAAAATTTCTTTTTTTTTTTTTTTAAAGATTTTATTTATTTATTTGAGAGAGAGACATGGAGAGAGAGCATGAGTGAGGAGAAGGGCAGAGAGAGAAGCAGACTCCCCATGGAGCTGGGAGCCCGATGCGGGACTCGATCTCGGGACTCCAGGATCATGACCTGAGCCGAAGGCAGTTGTCCAACCAACTGAGCCACCCAGGCATCCCAATTTCTTTCTTTTTTTTTTTTTTTTAAAGATTTTATTTTTAAGTAATCTCTACAGTCAATGTGGGGCTTGAATTTACAACCCCAAGATCAGGCTGTACTGACTAAGCCAGCTGGGCACCCCCTTTTTTTTTTAAACTCTTTTTTTTTTTAAAGAAGTTCACATAATTAAAAAAAGATTTATTTATTGGGGTGCCTGGGTGGCTCAGTCAATTAAGCATCTGCCTTCAGCTCTGGTCATTATCCCAGGGTCCTGGGATAGAGCCCCACATTGGGCTCCCTGCTCAGTGGGGAGCCTTCTTTTCCCTCTGCCTGCTGCCTCCCTGTTTGTGCATGCTCTCTCTCTGTTTCTTTCAAATGAATAAATCTTAAAAAGAAAGATTTATTTATTTGAGAGAGAGGGAGAGAGTGGGGGCCAGGGACAGAGGAGAGAGAGTCTTAGGCAGACTCTATGCTGAGCACAGAGCCCAACATGGGGCACAATCTCACAACCTCAAGATCAGGAACTGAGCCAAGGCCAAGAGTTGGACCTCCAACTGACTGTAAGACCCAGGCACCCCATCCCGTAAGTTCACATAATTTCTAACAGATGTTGAGTTTCACTGTGATGCCCTTAAAATTTTAAAATATTCTATGTTTCTAATAAAGGACATCTATGAAAAACCCCAGTAAATATCACACTCAATGGGGAAACACCTGAGAGCTTTCCCCCAAAGATCAGGAACAAGACAAGGATGTCCACTCTCACCACTGTTATTCAGAATATACTAGAAGTCCTAGCCACAGCAGTCAGATGACAAAAAGAAATAAAAAGTATCCAAACAGGTAAGGAAGAAGTAAAACTTTCACTATTTGCAGATGACATGATACCATACATAGGAAACCCCAGAAGACTCCACCAAAAAGCTACTAGAACTGATAAGTGAATTCAGTAAAGTCATAGGATATAAAATCAATGTACATAGATCAGTGGAACAGAATAGAGAGCCCAGAAATAGACCCTAAATTCTATGGTCAACGAATTTTTGACAAAGCAGGAAATAATGTCCAGTGAAAAAAAGACAGCCTCTTCAACAAATGGTGTTCGGAAAATTGGACAACCACATGCAGAAAAATGAAATTGGACCATTTCCTTACACCACACATGAAAATAGACTCAAAATGGATGAAGGACCTCAATGTGAGAAAGGAATCCATCAAAATCCTGGAGGAGAACACTGGCAGCAACCTCTTCGACCTCAGCCGCAACAACTTCTTATTAGGAACATCACCAAAGGCAAGGGAAGCAAGAGCAAAAATGAACTATTGGAACATCATCAAGATCAAAACCTTTTGCACAGCAAAGGAAACAGTCAACAAAACCAAAAGACAACTGACAGAATGGGAGAAGATATTTGCAAATGACATATCAGATAAAGGGCTAGTATCCAAAATCTATAAAGAGCTTAGCAAACTCAACACCCAAAGAACAAATAATCTAATCAAGAAACGGGCAGAGGACATGAACAGATATTTCTGCAAAGAAGACATCCAGATGGCCAACAGACACATGAAAAAGAGCTCCACATCACTTGGCATCAGGGAAATAAAAATCAAAACCACAATGAGATACCACCACACACCAATCAGAATGGCTAAAATTAACAAGTCAGGAAATGACAGACGCTGGCGAGGATGTGGAGAAAGGGGAACCCTCCTACACTGTTGGTGGGAATGGAAGCTGGAGCAGCCACTCTGGAAAACAGCACGGAGGTTCCTCAAAAAGTTGAAAATAGAGCTACTCTAAGACCTAGCAATTGCACTACTGGGTATCTACCCTAAAGATACAAACGTAGTGATCTGAAGGGGCACCTGTGCCAGATGTTTATAGCAGCAATGCCCACAATAGTCAAACTATGGAAAGAACCTAGATGTCCATCAACAGATGAATGGATAAAGAAGATATGGTGTATATATATACAATACTATGCAGCTATCAAAAGAAATGAAATCTTGACATTTTTGACAACGTGGATGGTACTAGAGGGTATTATGCTAAGCGAAATAAGTCAACCAGAGAAAGACAACTATCATATGATCTCCCTGATATGAGGAAGTTGAGATGCAACACGGGGGCTTGGGGGGTAGGAAAAGAATAAATGAAACAAAATGGGATTGGGAGGGAGACAAATTATAAGAGACTCTTAATCTCACAAAACAAACTGAGGGTTGCCAGGGGGAGGGGGGGTAGGAAGAGGGTGGTGGGGTTATGGACATTGGGGAGGGTATGTGCTATGGTGAGTGCTGTGAAGTGTGTAAACCTGGCGATTCACAGACCTGTACCCCTGGGGCTAATAATACATTATATGTTTATAAAATTTTTTAAAAAATTATAAAATAATAAAGTCAATGTACAGAAATCTGCTGCATATTCTATACACTAATAATGAAGCAGCAGAAAGAGAAATTAAGAAAACAATCCCATTTACACTTGCACCAAAAATAATAAGATACCTAGGAATATACCTAACCAAAGAGGTGAAAGACCTGTATTCTGAAACCTATAAAACATTGGTGAAAAAAACCTGAAGATGACACAAAGAAATGGAAAGCTATTCCATGCTTATGGACTGAATGAACACATATTGTTAAAATGTCTATACTACCCAAGGCAATCTATAGATTTAATGTAATCCCTATGAAAACACCAACACATTTTTCACAGAACTAGAACTAACAAACCTAAAATTTGTGGGGAACAACAAAAGACCCTGAATAGCTAGAGCAGTTAAAAAAAAAAAAAAGCAAAGCCAGAGGTGTCACAATTCTAGACGTCCAATTTATATTACAAAGTGGTAGTAATCAGTACAGTATGGTAGTGACACAAAAACGGACACATAGATCAGTGGAATAGAAAGCCCAGAAATAAACCTACAATTATATGACCAATTAATCTTCAACAAAGCAGGAAAGAATATCCAATGGGAAAAGATAGTCTCTTCAACAAATGGTGTTGGGAAAACTGATCAGCAGCATGCAAAAGAATGGAACTAGACTACTTTCTTACACCATGCACAAAAATAAACTCAAAATGGATTAAAGATCTACATGTGAGACCTGAAACCATAAAAACCTTAGAAGAGTGCACAGGCAGTAATGTCTCTGAGATTGATTGTAGCAACATTTTTCTAGATATGTCTCCTGAGGCAAATGACATATACAATAAAAGATTAGTATCTAAAATATATAAAGAACTTATACAACTCAACACCTGAAAAACAAGGAATCCAAATAAGAAATGGGCAGAAAACATGAACAGACATTTCTCCAAAGAAGACATCCAGATGGCCAACAGACACATGAAAAGATGTTCAATGTCACTCATCATCGGGGAAATGCAAATCAAAACCACCTTGAGATATCACCTCACACCTGTCAGAATGGCTAAAATCAAAACCAAAACAAGTGTTGGTGAGGATGTGGAGGAAAAAAAAAACCTTCTTGCACTGTTGTTGGGAAGTTCTTGCAACTGTTGTTGCACCAGCAAACTGGTGCAGCCACTCTGGAAAATAGTATGGGGGTTCCTCAAAAAATTAAAATAGAATTACCTACCCTAAAATCCTGTAATCACAGTACTGAGTATTTACCCCCCAAATACAAAAACATTAATTCAAAGAGATATATATACCTCTATGATTATAGGAGCATTATTTACAACAGCCAAAGTATGGCAGCAGCTCAGCTGTCCATTGATAGATGAATGGATAAAGATGCTGGGATGGTAACAAATACAATGGCATATTATGCACCCATGAAAAAGAATGAAATCTTGACATTGGCAACAACATGGATGGAACTAGAGAATATAATGCTAAGTGAAATAAGTCCATAAGAGAAAGTCAAATACCATATGATTTCACTCATATGTGGAATTCAAGAAACAAAACAAATGAGCAAATAGAAACAGACTCTTAACTATAGAGAACAAACTGTTGATTACCAGAGAGGAAGTGGGTAGTGGGATGGGTGAAATAGGCGATAGAAATCAAGGAGTGTACTTGTCGTGATGAGCACTGGCTTATCTATGGATTTATTGAACTGCTATATTGTACATCTGAAACAAATATAACACTGTATGTTAACTATATTATTTTTAAAAAATAAATAAATAAAATATTCTATCTTCCTCCATAGGCTTGCTGCTATGGTACCCTGTGGTGCCTTGGGACACAGTTTGAGAACTATGGATCTAACACAGAATTATTTTCAGGGACAATTATTTTGAGGGACAAAACTCTTGAGGAAAAATAAAACCCAGTTCTCATATTTTATATTACTTAGTGTGAATGTTAACAAATTGTATATGAAGTTAGTATTTTTATTCGTTTATTTACTTATATTTTTTAAAAGATTTTATTCATTTATTTATATATATTTATTTATTTACAAGTGCACCTGTGCATGAGCAGAGGGAGGAGCAGAGGGAGAGGGAGAAGCAGACTCCCTGCTGAGCCTGAGGGTTGGGGCTGCGGGGGTGCCCGGGGGTGGGGGGAGTGGTGGGCGGGGCGCGGCTTGATTCTGGAACCGGGGATCATGACCTGAGCTGAAGGCAGACACTTAACCAACTGAGCCACCCAGGTGCCCTGACATTCCTTTGTGGTTAAAGTCTGATGTGGTTCCCTGAAATTAAGATGTTTTTTAACTTTTTTGAACACATTATTATAGAAAATATCTTGTTTGTATTGCATTTGAGTTTTGTCTTGAGGAGGATAGGAAGCAAACATTTATCTCCTAATTGTGTACAAAAAAGAAAAAATGAGACACAGAAGAAGAGTTAAGCATCACGCAGTAAAAAATTAGAAGGCATCACCTACTTATCTGTATTATAAAAAATGATGTTAGGATCTTAGTCTCTAACCATCATAGTTCTTTTCACAATAAGGTGATGATATGAAACAATCAATAAAATTTTAAATGCCCATTTTTATAATGATTTTTCTATTAAACTCAGTATATGTGGGTTTTTTTGCTCAATAATTTAACTCTTGATTCTGACTATGCTGACATAGTCAAAGTAACACCAGCCTTGGGTATCTCATGAATGATGTGACTGACGTATGCTTAATGACAGAGGAGCAAAATGTTCACTGTTAGATCACTCCTAGAGCCATGATAATGAGTTTACTTTGATTAGTGTGACATCAGAGTGTATTAATAGCATGAAGAACCAAGGAAGTTTCGCTTCACTGGGCTATCATCATTTTGATGGCAGATTGACCCAACAAGCCTGGGATTCCCAGAGCACTGAGTAAAAGCACTCCGAAGCATCTTCACAAAGCTATTCTGCAGCCCAGACTGAGATCTTCCTTGGGGCCTCCTTTATTCTAATTATGGAGAAATTATAGAACCTTGCCTTCGACAGCCACTTAGCTCCATGTCGCCCCTTTCTTTTCACTGTTCAGTTTGAGTACCAGGGATTCTTTAGGATAGAAAGAAAGGCATTTCCCTGGGTCCTTGGGGAAAGCAGGGAAATCTAAAATAATCCCATGGAGAAGTGATCTTTTATAGATTCAAATGCTAGACCTATTGTTGTTCAAGTGTCTTGAACAATTGTCTCAGGACTGAGCCATAGTTCCCCATCCAAAGTTTCATTTAAATCATGATGAATTGGTTGCAGAAAGAGGATGGAGAGGAATGTGAAAGGGTTAGTAGAACAAAGAACCATAAATCATCTCTGGTGCAGTGAGCCCCTATCATTCAGCCTGTGGGCTTCTTGTCAGAGGAGCTACAGGGAGAAAGAGAAGAGGGATAGGGTCTTCCCACTGTGGGGCGGCAGTGTCCCCCAAACCGGGAGAGCCACTTGCTCCCAACCAAATCCTTCCTGAGGTTATTCATTTATTCATTTAGGGAATGTATGATAGGGACAAGGACATCTCCACTGTGTAGTATGTACTGTAGTCCAAGCACTCATGCTAGATGCTATTGGAGTGGGAGGTGGAAGGGAGGGGGGACGTAGGATCGAGATGGATAAGATACAGGACCTGTCTTAGATTTATTAGACATGTCTATGGCAAGGACTCTGTCCAGCCCTTAGCATAAACACTGGTCTGTAATGAGGGTGTGCCTCCCTTTGTAAAACAGATGGATTTCTGAGCCTCGTTAAAGTCAATTTCCATCCAGCGATTCTCCTCTACATTCTCCATAAAGCTGTCCGTATTCCTCTCGGTTGGAATTCGTTTCCTCCTCCCTCTCACATTCCTGTCATCCTCTCTTTGCGTACATACCGTATCTCCGTCAGCAGGCCTTTTGGAGGTCACCGTCCTAGGGCAGAAAGTAGAAAGAGCCTGGGCTTGGAGCCAAACAGGCTCAAAATAGAATCCTGGCTCCACGACTTATCGGCCGCATGCAATCTGGGTTAGTTTCTCAACCTCTCTAAGACTCACTTACTCCTCTGTAAAATGGGAATAAAACTAGTTCCTATGTTTAGAACTTTGTGACGATGAAACAAGATATGGTGTGTCGCTATTTAGAAAAGTGCCTGGAATATAATAGGAAGCATTTGGGAGCAGTTTGTCATTACTGTTAGGTGCTTCACAGGTGAGGACACCAAAGCTCATGAAGCTTCGATAACATAGCTGCATTATAATGGGGAGGAAGTATGGCCCTGCTCTCTCACATTCCTTTCTTGCCATTTACAATGTAGACAACCCTGAGGCAAATCATTTCATTTTTCTTAGCCTTCCTTTCTTTGTGTGTGCGGTGACGACAATGGTGACTTCAAACATCCGTCCCACTGCTTATATTATGAGGATTAAAGGAGATGATGGATGTGAAGAGCTTGGCACATGGGATGCTCTCAGAAAATTGAAAGCCACTATTTTTCACCAAAAGTCACCCAGATGACAAGTGGCGGGACCTGGATTTAAATGCAATGAGTTGGACTCCACCAACCTTGGGCTTTTCATTAGAAAAACTCACTACCAGCTCCCTCGCTGTCTGAGCTAGAATTCTAAAGAATTAACAGATGCAATGAACATTTAGAAGGCTTTTCTCAAGTGCAATAAAATGGGTTTATATTCCTCTTTTGATGACTGCTTTACCTTATTTCACAAATAGGTATTCACACACCCATAATCTTGAACTAGGCTTTCCTGTCCTGATCAACTATATATATGTCTTATCTATATATATGCATATACACATAAATTATATATATATATATATGTGTGTGTGTGTGTGTGTGTGTGTGTGTGTGTGTGTATTTAATATAGTTTTTTCCCCCCAAACTCATAGAATAGCCAGCATCTCAAAGGAACATACTGCTGACTTCCCAACTCACAGAAACCTTCAAAACACTTACCTTTAAAAGAAACCATCATCCCAGGGAAAGCATTACAGGGATTCTCTTGTGAGGAGGACTAGGATTAAAACTCAAGCATGTGAGGGTGTCTGGGTGGCTCAGTAGGTTAAAGCCTCCGCCTTCTGCTCGGGTCATGATCCCAGGGTCCTGGAATCGAGTTCCGAGTCGGGCTCTCTGCTCGGCAGGGAGCCTGCTTCTCTGTCTTTCTCCCACTGCCTCTCTGCCTGCTTGTGATCTCTGTCTGTCAAATAAATAAATAAATTCTTTAAAACCACAAAACAAAAAACCTCAAGCATGTGGAATGAAATCCAAACAAAAAGGAAAAGCAAGGACTTGCCTTCTTCTTCCCAGAGAGCCCTGCCTTGCAATACTGCCCCTCCCTGTCCCCAGGAGGGGCGAGAGCCCAGCCAAGGGTCAAGGAGTGGTGACCAGGTTAGCAACAAGGGCAACAGAGGGAGGAGACAAAAGAACAACAAGTGGAAACGGCTGGCTGAATGCCTGAGCATGTTTCTTTGCTGAAAGAGAATGGCCCGACAACCGCTCAAACTGGGAGAGAGGAGGGCAGAGGGGAAGAGGACAGCTAATGGATGGGGTGGCCCAGCAGGGGTCAGAGGTCATGAGGGCAGTGAGCGAACTAATTGGAGACTCTGTGCATATTCACTTTCTGCTTCTAGCCTACAGCTGGGTCTTGAGAGAAAGCCCTGGGGTTGAAGCGGGCTTTATTCATCAGCCAAGATTTGAAGCTGACTGGAGAAAAGCAATGAAACTGAAAAGTGAGATAAGGACCCTCTTTTTTTTTTTTTTTTTCTCCAGGATCAGCTGACCAGGAACAGCCTTCTGCAAAGAAAAATGCTAGATTCTACTCCATCTGACCACTCATCCATTCATTCACACATCCCTTCCTCCTCACCTCCACATGTTAACTAGACATTAGTTAACTAGAGTGTGTCTCAGGACACACTCCCGACGGGAAAGAACTGTAGACACCTACAGTTTAGAACACAGATTATCAGAGTGAGGCCTGGCTTTCAGGATCATCTGACACCGCTCTCATGTTTCATACTGAAGGAACAGGGGACAGCAGTTTGCTCAGGCTCACAGAGAGGTAGCAGAAGGGGGAGCAGAGCCCCAGCCTTCTCACGCTGTTCAGCGATTTTCTATCACATTCTTCGCAGAAACACATTAACTTTGAAAACTTGTACGGACGGGTATTGCTAACAGCCGGGGCTAGAACACTAGCAACCAGCTCTGGGGCCTTCAGAGGGTGACTTAGCATTTCAAAGCATTAGGTGGCCCATCTGTAGAAAAAGAGGGTTGTTCTATGGATTAAATGAGGCAAATGCATGTAAAGCAAGCATGTGCTTCAATAAAAGTTAACTATTACTATGACTACTGCCATGACTTGAGAGCCCAGGATAGACTGGGCTTGCAATGATAAGCATGAAGCCCATTGCACACCCATCTGTCCTCCCCTGCGGTCTCCATGGCAACCTGTTCCAACACGGAACTCCTCATTCCCCCTCAGTTAAGAGACTTCATGAGGATCAGAGGGAAACTGGGGAGCCCCGTCTGAACATTCTGCAGGCAGATCTGTCCAAATTTGGATCGAGCGGACTTGGGGTGAGTCAATGCATGCAAAGGTCTGAGAAGAGTGCCAGGCACATGAAGAGGACTCACCCAAGCTGGCTCGTGGTTACTACAGGTGTTGTTACTGGGGAGGTGGGTAGCTCTTTGTCACTAGAGGTTCAAGCGTGAAGACTGGCTGACCCGTGGTCAGGAACGTTGTCAGGGAGCTTCACAGATGGGAAGGAAGTTTGGCCAAGATGAGGTCTGAGCTTGGTGAATTTTCTTCGTAGCCTTTTTGCCTACCTCTTTCCCAGAGCTCTGAAGCAGACCATCACTCTGATACCATTACATGTGGATTCTGGAGCAGGTTAAGAGATGAAAATACAGGAGAGATGTGGACCTTCTATAAACAATGGGCTCTCCAACCCCACCTGGGACTTTACATTATGAACATCTGGAGTCACAGAATGCAGACCATGAGCTTCAACCCCAAATTTATTTACTTTTTCCTTTTTGAAAAATTTAAATTTAAATTTTAAATTTTTTTATTTTTAAATTTTTTTCCTTTTTAAAAAATTTAAATTGAATTAATTAACATACAATGTATTACTGATTTCAGAGATAGAGGTCAGTGATTCATCAATCCTATGTAATACCCAGTGCTCATTAAATCACGTGGCCTCCTTAATGTCCATCACCCAGCTACCCCATCCCCCAAATCCCCTCCCCTGCAACAAAACTGAGTTTTTTTCCTATGATTAAGTCTCTTACGGTTTGTCTCCCTCTCTTCCCCGATGATCCTCTGCTTTGTTTCTAAAATTCCACGTATGAGTGATATCATATGATAATTGTCTTTCTCTGATTGACTTATTTCGCCGAGTGTAATACCCTCTAGTTCCATCCATGTCATTGCAAATGGAAAACTTCCATTTTTTTCTTTCTTTCTTGTTTTTTTGAAATATGGAACGCTTCGCAAATTTGCGTGTCATCCTTGTGCAGGGGCCATACTAATCTTCTCTGTATCATTCCAATTTTAGTATACATGCTGCCGAAGTGAGCACCAAACTTTCATTTTTTGTTTGCTGACTAGTATTCCATTGGTTCAACCCAAAATTTAACTTTGAAGCTCTCTTTGGTCACCTGTTTTCCCACTTCATTCATTCATTCATCATTGAAGTACAACTTACAGACAATAATATGACAGATCTCAAGTATTCAGCTCAGTGTGCTTTAATAATTACATATACTCATGTAACTTTCACTTACAGCAAGGTATAGGACCGTCTATCACTCTCTTTGTCCTTTCCAGTCAATCCCTTAATCCTTCTCTTTTCTTTAGGCAACTCCTTCTTCTATCACCCTTCATTCATTTTGCTTGTTATTGGATTCCACACGCTTTTGTATCTGGCTCCTTTAAACATATTTTTGATATTCATTCACATTGTTCATGACTTAGCTGTTTACTCCTTTTTATTGAATAATACTCCATCGTATGAATATACCACAACTTATCTATTTTTTTGGAATAGACATTTAGTTTATTTCCAGTTTTTGGCTGCTATGATTATTCTTTTTTTTAAAAAATATTTTATTTATTTATTTAACAGACAGAGATCACAAGTAGGCAGAGAAAGAGGGGGGGGGAGCAGCCTCCCTGTTGAGCAGAGAGCCCAGTGTGGGGCTCGATTCCAGGACCCAGGGATTACGACCCGAGCCAAAGGCAGAGGCTTTAACCCATTGAGCCACTGAGGTGTCCCTCTTTTTTTTTTTTTTTTTTTTTTGCTATGATTATTCTTATATATTTTCCTGAGCCTCATTGCATTTATATTTTAATTATGAAACAGATACAGAGCAGTTTAGAGAATATTACAGATACTCATGTTTACTTCCCGTATTTAATAAAAGTTAACATTTTGCCATAGCCCGTTCTTTTTTGAAGAAAGTTTATAGATTTAGTTGAAACCCACTCTGTATTTCTCCCCACTCTTCTTCACCCCTCTCATACTTCACCAGTATCCACTGTTCTGAGGTTGGTTTGAATTCATTCTGTGGTTTTATGTATTTAAGAATATGCATGTATGGCTCGATCTGTTTTCATCTAATGTGGTGGCCATTTGGTGGGCCTTTTCCATCCAGAGGGCCAGGTCTTACTTCTGGGAAATTTTTCTTGGATTATTTATCTGAGCATTTCCTCTCTTCTGCTTTCTTGGTTCTTTCTGGAACTCCTATAATTTAGATATTGGGCCTCCTGCATTGGTCTTATTTTCTCTCCTATTTTTTTTTTCTCTTTGTCTTTAATTCAACTTTCTGGGAATTTTCTCAGCTTTATTTTCCAATCAATTTATTAAGTTTTCCATTGAAATTGTCATATGTTTTTAATTTCTTTTTTTAATTTTAAATTTCTAACTTTTTTTTATTCCTCAACTGTTCATTTTAATGTTTCCCCCATCTTGTTCTATGGATGTAGTAATATCTACTCTTACCCCTCTAAGAATAGTAATTACAGTCCTTTTATTATTTGTTTTGATTTTTTTTGTTTGTTCTTAGTTTTCTTTTCCTGCTTAGAATCTGTTTTCTCCAGGTTGCCTTTTTCCTGTTTCTTTTCGTCTTTATTGTCTTTGTTAGAGGTCTTTCCTTAGGAGTCTGGTGATGCTAAATGCTCACTGATATTAAAACATGGGGCACTAAAAAACTGAAAGTTCTGAGTTTGAGATTATGGTGCTCACTTGGCTGGGCTGGGCCATGTCCTTGGGGGAACCTGATGTCAGAAGTACCAAGATTTTCCCCTTGGACTAGTCAGAATCCTTTAGAAGCATTTCCCAATGCTTTGCCTTCCCGGGAAGGAGGGTACAGGCTCCCTTCATTTTATCAGGATTTACTATATAAACATTCACTTAATTCTCTTGTTCTGTGAGATCATAAGTAGGCAGAGAAAGGGGGGGAGGGGGAAGCAGCCTCCCCGTTGAGCAGAGAGCCCAGTGTGGGGCTCGATCCCAGGACCCAGGGATCACGACCCGAGCCAAAGGCAGAGGCTTTAACCCACTTGCTCTCACATTTGTCTGCTTTTTTCTTTTCCACAGACTCTTTTTTTTAATCTCTTAAAAGTTCTGGCTGCATGAAGCAAGAAAGGAAATCTAGGAACCTATTGGCTTTTTAAAGATTTCTATTCAGTCTTATTTACCACTCCATCTTCATCCTCATTGCCCGAGGTATCTGGTAGACCAAATTGGGTTACTTCCCCGTTCTCTCCACTTATAGATTGAGATTCAGCTTTCTTTGGTTTTCTGAGTCAGTTATCTCCCATTTGTTTGCTTTCTGGCTTCCAAAGTTTTAGTACTATAGCCTTCTCTCCCATTATCCTTGTGAGTTTATGCCTTTTATAAAAAGAACCTGCTGTCATCTTTGTGAGGTTTTTGGAGAAATGGCAGAATGCTCAATATGCCACGTCTTTACCGGAAAGTCATTTTTATTGTGATTTTAAGTCGCATTTCTCAAAATACTGGTGAGGTCAAGTAACTTTGCGTTTGTTTCTTGTCTATTTGTGTTTCTTTTTCTGTGATCTGCTTGTTCATATTCTTTGTGTATTTTTTCTCTTAGATTGTGGGTCCTTTTTTAAAAATGGACTTGTTAGAATGTCTATATAAGCTGGTACTCGCCCTTTGTTAGTAATATTCTTTGAAGACATTTTCTCCCACTTTGGAGCTTGGCTTTTCACTTTGTTGTGTGCTTGGTTTTTTTTTTTCCCTATTTCAATATAATATAGGGCGCCTGGGTGGCTCAGTTGGTGAAGCATCTGCCTTCATGTCAGGTCATGATTTTAGGGTCCTGAGATTGAGCCCACTGTTGGGCTCCCTGCTCAGTGGGGAGTCTGCTTTTCCCTCTTCCTCTGCCCCTCCCCCCACTCATTTGTGCTCATGCTGTCTTTCTCAAATAAATAAAATCTTTAAAAAATAAATAATTAATATATTAAGCACATTTAGTATATTAAATCTCCATTTTAATATAGTCAAGTGTATTCTTGGCTTTTAGGGTCTTACCTAAGAAATCCTGCCCTACTCCAAGGCCAAAGAACCCAAAGCCTTTAAGTTACTCCTTATCTACGGTGTAAGATAAGAAGGTAATTTTATTGTTATTTTTACATATTGATAATCAATTGTTCTAGCATCACTTATTGACTATCCATCATTTTTCCAGTCATCTGTGATGCCATTGCTGTAATTCTTAAATGCATGGGTCTATTTCTGAGCTCTCTATTCCATTTCATCGCAGTTACTTTTTGCTTTCTGTGTCAGAATCACACTATTTTAATTACCATAGCCTTATTAAATTTTTCACTTGTGGTAAAGCAACTGCCTCATCCTTCTTCAAAATTGTCTTTATTATTCTTGGATCTTTTCTGTCATATTTAAGATTAGCTTGAAAGTTTCCTATACACAGATATGGCCAGGTTGAGATTGTTATTGGAACTCAATTGAATTTATAGGGCAATTTGGGATTTAAAAAATAATATTGGGTATTCCATCCATGAACATAGTATATTGCTCTATTCATTTAGACCTTCTGACTGTCAATGAGGTTTTATAATTTCTCCATTTGAATCAACACTTCTTTTATTAGATCCATTGCTAGTACCTATATACCTTTTAGTTTTTGTACATATGGTGACAGGAACCCTTAAAGATTACACTTCCTAATCAGTTCTTGCAGGTATATAAGAATGCTTTTGATTTTTTGATATGCTGAGATTGAAATCAGCAATCATAATTCTTGTGATAGTTATGATAATCGGTGTATAAATCTCCTTGGATTTTCTATGAAGACAATCATATTGTTAACAAATAGCAACTTTATTTTTTCCTTTACAATCATTATACCTTTTATTTCTTTTCTTGCCTTGTGGCATTGCCTGGAATAGCCAGTAGAATATGGATGAAAGTGGTGAAAGTTGATAGATGTTAGTTAAAGGAACATGTCACCTTTACTATGATATGTCACTAGAGCTGCTGGCTCTGAAACTATGCTGTGCCTGGTGGATCTGTACCAGCAAAAGGTATATGTCTTTGGTATCTGAGAATAGGCATTTTTATTCTCACTTAATAGACAAAGAAACAGAAACTCAAAGAGGTAAATAACTTGCTTAAGACCACATAGCTAATAAGTGGAAGATTCAAACCAAAATCTTCTGATTCACAGTGAAACGCTATTTCTGTGATTCCAAACTTCCTTCTGTCTCCCTATCTGTGCTAATGTGTCACCTTTCTCAGACAACACACTGCATCTTAAAAGAGATTGTTTCTGAACAAATAATGCTTTTACCCAGTTAGATGCCTCTAATAGTGGGAGTGTTGGGCAGATACTGTTTTGCCTAAACAGAAGACTTGTCCTACTTATAACTTAACAAAGAAATAAAAAAATAAAACCTCACAGACTCTTAGAATTGAATGGCTTCTTATCTTTTCCAACCTCCTATTTAATGTAGTTATCCCTATAACCCATAGCTGAGATCACCCTCCAGCCTTTACCTACTGCTAGGGTAGGTTTGCTTCCTTGACAAACAGTCGAATAATGGTCGTGTGGATCCACACTCTCCCCACAGTCTGGTCCAGAGAGCAATCCATTTTCTCCCCTACATTATACCTCTTCAAGTATTTGTTCTCCTTAGATCTTCCTTGTGAGACTACCCATCTCTAGAATGTTTGCTATTGTCTACATGAGATTATTTCCAGACTTTTCACTATTCTGATTATTCTCGTCTCCATGCTTTCCAGTTGCTCACTGTCCCTCTTGAAACTGACACCCAGACTTTAAGGTGGGGTCTGATTGCAAACAAGTGGGGCTCTTTTGTCACATGATTTGGACACAGTCACTTCTATTGATGCACTCTAGATTTTTGTCTTCTTAGTAATTATGGCACATTGCTGATTTAAGTTTAGGGTTCCCCTTTTGGCTTTTTTCCCATTTCATCCCCTGTATCCTTTCCTGTAGCACTTCAGAGCTCTCTAGGTCAGGGCAAGGTCTGTGGGGAGGCAGCTAGGACAGAAATCTACTCTGTGACAGGGACAAAAGGGGAAGGATCTGCAATTTGGAGGTTGCCAACAGGTAACCCAGAAACACCTGATTAGTCAGGAATAGGTGAATTCATTTGGAGCTGCTGTCCTGGTACAGAATAAAAGTCAAATTTCAGAGCATCAGTACTTTGAGATTTTTGCTATAGAGTTTAAATTTCTTACAAGAAACCAGAAATCCCATGATTTTTTAAAAACCTTCTTAAGAGGGGCACCTGGGTGGCTCAGTGGGTTAAGCCTCTGTCTTCGGCTCGGGTCATGATCTCAGGGTCCTGGGATGGAGCCTAACATTGGGCTCTCTGCTCAGCAGGGAGCCTGCTTCCCCCCCCTGCCTCTGCCTGCCTCTCTGCCTACTTGTGATCTCTCTCTCTGTCAAATAAATAAATAAAATCTAAAAAAAAAATAAAACCTTCTTAAGAAATGATAGAAGAACCCCAGGAAGGGAAGGGACAGCAGGAATCAGAGTTCTCTGCTCAGCTTTATTGACAGGCCAGAAGGTTTAAATGAATAGAGCAACATACCATGTTCATGGATGCAATACCCAACATTGGTTTAGTGAGGTTACCATCCATCTATCCTTCTATCTAACACAAATGAATTTCAGCAACATGCCTTTGAAATGGAAATTCTAGCTGCCCAAATCTCCCTTGCTCCTGTCCTGTTTACAAACCCGTACTTACAAATCAATAAGCCTCCTCCTACCCCAATATATGTTCCTTATCTCCACCAAATAGTTGTAATTTTGCCTGGACAGTATTTACAAGGACAGCATCATGTGACTCCAGTGTTGACAATACAATAGTGAAAACTGCAAACATGAGATGGCAGGAGGTCTCAGGGATTGTGGCTGAATTTGACGCATTTGTGCTGGTAACAGCCTATGTACCTAATGCAGGCCAAGGTCTGTTACGCTTGGGGTACTGGCAGCACTGGGATGAAGGCTTTCGCAAGTTCCTGAAGGGTTTGGCTTCCCAGAAGCCCCTTGTGCCATATGGGGACCTCAATGTGGCTCATGAAGAAATCGACCTTCGCAACCCCAAGGGAAACAAAAAGAATGTTGGCTTCACTCCACAAGAGCGTCAAGGCTTTGGGGCATTACTACAGGCTGTGCCACTGGTTGACAGTTTCTGGCACCTCTACCCCAACACAGCCTATGCCTATACCTTTTGGACCTACATGATGAATGCTCAATTCAAAAATGTCAGTTGGCACCTTCATTACTTTTTGTTGTCTCACTCTCTGTTACCTGCATTGTGTGACAGCAAGATCCATTCCAAGGCCCTGAGCAGTGACCACTGTCTTATCACCCTACACTTAGCACTGTGACACCACCCCCAAATTACTTTAAACCTGGGAAATGAGCCCCAAGCTAGCTTTAAAACTTAACCTTCCCAAACTTCTTTAAAAAAAGATATAGATATCTGCACTGTATTTCCTTCTAAAAATATAAATCCTTCAACCAGGCTCTTACTAATGCTTTTCTTTAAACCCCCAGTTTTTCTTTTCTTTTCTTTTCTTTCTTTCTTTTTTTTTTTTTTTTGCCTTAAACAAAAACTATTGCTGACTTCCTTTGAACTGTCCACATGAAAACAGAGAGCCATAGTTTCAAAGAAAAAAAGGTACCTGTCATCCATTTTCTAAGTACTAAGTACTTGATACATCTTAACTCTTTTTGTCTTGGCAACAATCCTTTGTGGTAGACACTATTATCGTTGTTTTACAGGTAAGGAAACTGAGGCATGGAGTTTAGGTGTCTGCCCAAGGTCATTCAGCTGAAAGCCGTGTGTGGGATTGGACTCTGGCAGCCCCTTTGTGGTGTCTGGGCTCTGAACCACCATAGGTGCTGCGTCTTTAGATGGGGAAGGGACCTGCTGTGGATGCCCCATGCATGGGACCTGCAGCTTCAGACCTGAGTTCCCACCCTTGGTTCCTTCACCAAATAATTTCCTGTAGTCATAATCTCCAGCGAAATTCCTTTCCAAGGGTAGGATCTTCCAGTAGGCTTCAGCCCCTTTATAGATGAAGAAATGTGAGATCTAAGTGTTAAATCATGTCCTCAGGGTCATGCAGGCTATAAGTGACAGAATTAGGATGTGAACCCAGCTCTGGGTGACTCTAGTGTCCCCTCAACTTCCCCTACACTATAGTGTGTCTACTGTGGGACCATCTCTTCAGAAAGAGCCTAGACACTCTCAGTATCCTCTTCCATAGGGGATGGAGAATGTGGGGGTGGGGGGCATTCTTCAGGAAAAAAATAATCACCGTGATCACTATAATAAAAAATCATCTTTGTCATTATTATTACCATCTTGTTAAAGGTCGACCAGTATGCTAGATGCTACAGTCTGGGAAGACTTTTCACGCCTCTTTGAGGATCCCTGACCTTTCATCATTGACCTGGCAGAAGGAAGTTAAAGGGTAAGTAAGGCTTCAGCAAGTCCTAAGATGGGTTTCTCCATTTCTTGAGCTGATTGGCTGGATTAATTTACTGTTTCTCATATACCATTCTCTGGTCTTGCATTCAGATCAAGCATAAATGTTTGCTTTCAGAATGTGAGTCAAGGGCTTGATTCCCAGAGAACCACAGGCTGGTGTCTGGGATCACTGAGCTATGCACATTCCTGAGCACACATATGTGTATGGACACACGTATTCACGGCATGAACAAGCACACACACACTATACCACCACGTTCGTGGCGAGCAGTTCCTGGAACCAAGGGTTGCCTTCAAGTGAGCGGCTAGTGCATGGGGCTGCAGTCTCCATTCCGGGGGACATTTGTATGGCCAGTCCCACCAGCCTGTGGTGGGGTGGAGCCTGTTCTCTCAGACCCATTCCTGGCTGGGACAGTCCTTCCAGAGATGTATCCAGGGTCCTTTCAGGCCTTCTCAACACATCCCCTGGTCTGGGACTTGCAGGTCAGGCAGCAGCAGTGCCCACTTCTCAGCCCCCAAGGAAGGGTCCCGGTGCTCTCTGCTGCCCCATCTGGCCAGCCGTCCTCTTGCAACAATGGAGGGATGCCTTCTTAGGTCAAAAGGGAAAGCATTATTGCTGCTCTGTGGCCAGGCAAACAAGCCGCTGGCTTTGAAGTCCCAGGGGGGATGTGCTCAGGCTGGAATGGGGAGTCTGAAGGAGCTGCCTCCCCCAAGCCTGGCTGTGTTTGTTAACTCCACCCTCCCACCCAGGTCTGCTGCATTTGCTGTTTCAGTGGGGAAGCCGGAGGAGGGAGGCCTACTCCCGGGGTCCTCAGAGGGCTGTTTTCAAGTGTTGCTGAGCCTGCGGGCCTACTTGGGAGCTGAATGCAGACTAGGGGCTGAGTCCAGAGGAGGCCTGCCAGGGAAGCCCCTGCCCTTCGAGGCAGTCAGCTGGGGTGTGGCCACGGGCAAATCGCAGAATGTGCTACTTTCCTTGGGCCATGTTTTTATTCAGGTGGCATCAGGTAAGAATGAACAGCAGGGGAAAGACTGGAGGGAGAAAGAGGCACCTAAAGGGAGCATTGGTCCCTTCAGTGGCCTCGGGCCCGCCATTGCCACTTACAGAGTCTCCTTCTTCCCTTCTCCCTTTGACCACCAAAGGAGAACAAGGTGGCCATTTTGCCTTTCCCCATTCTGCTGTGCCTCTGCCTCAAGAAGCTACAGGTATGACCAGAGACCCTGCCCACCTGGCCCCTCCCCCAAGCAATAAAATGCACTGAGTGAGGACCTCTGGGGGGTGGGGAGAAACTTCTGGAGAGTAGAAACCTGGGTAAGACAGTGCTCCCCCTGGGCTGGCTCTCTGGGCTTGCTTCAGGATTTCACTGCGTTCCAAAGCAGGTTTATGGCCTTTCAGGCCTGGGCCACAGGAAACAAGACAAGGGATCAAGCATTATTATCAACCGGTTCAATATCCCATATGAATATTGGCCATGAACAGCTTCCCCTGCCCCTGCCTCTCTCCTCATTCTTCCTGCTCTCCCTCCCTTCTGAACTCTATTTGCTACATCCAGATGTGCACACTTCTGCCAGATTCTCCCCTCCCCACAATGCCCCTCTCCAGTCTGTCGCTGCCTTCTTGCCCCTCCCCCCAATATCACGATTGAGAAAGAGCTTTTTGATAAGACTTGGAAATCTGGAGTTATAAATCCTTCTAGCACAGCCGCCCTATCTCCATGCTGATGCTTGTGGTGCCACAGAAAGGAGGCTCACCTGCTTGTGACCCATCCCCTTCCTCCCCGGCATTCTCCAATTGTCCTCTGCAAACATGGGCCAATGAGCCAATGGGAGGTACCTGTCTCAACAGGTGTGAGCCTGGTCTCACTTTTCTACAGGGTGATGGGGAGGTCACCCTCTAGCCCACCCGCTCTGGGCATACCTGTGATTGTGGAAGGGCAGCCGAAGCCATTCTCCTTTTGGTTCCCCCTTGATTACAGCGGTGCCAGGCCAAGCCCACCTCAATGGCTTTAGAAGTTTCCAGGTTAGCTGCTGGGTGCTCTGGCTACAGCGCAGGAAGTGCTTGTACTGTCTGGGAGGGTAGCTTTCCCTGCTAAGCCACAAGCCCCTTGAGGGAAGAGAGTGTTTCTTATTTGTCATTGAATCTCTATGCCCAGCAGACTGCGCAGAACACAATTACTTGGTAAACGACTCAGAACTATCTGGTAAATTGCTGTCATACTCATCACCAGGAAATATTTACTGGGGGAGTCTCATGTGCAAAGACCCTGCTAAGCAGGAGGCAGCACAAGGATTAATTAGACATCATTCCCACTTTCAGGGGCGTGCCCCGGAGTCAGGGAGACCTAGAAGAGTTCACTTGCCAGGAGGTCACAGGAGGGAGCTGGAGCTGGGAGCCCAAGGGAATCTGCTTTGGTAACCAAAGTTTGACAAAAAGTAAACTTAAGCAGATAACCCCAGACCCAGACCCGGTTCACTGGGGATCTCTGCATATTCGGAGTAGAGATATTAACTCACTGGCTATCTGCCTGTCTAGCTTTTTCCTGTGTCATGTCAGTGTCCTCGTCTCAAAAAGGTGAATAAAAGTAAAAAAAAGTAGTGTCTCTATTTGTAATGAATTCCTTAATCTGGTAGCCTGGGCACAGAGGAAGTAAAACTTGCCCCCACCACATGTTAGGTGGGCCTTGCGGTTTGGTTTGGGCTCCCCATGGATCTGCAGCCAGAGCTGCCACTGCCCTCAGGAGGAAAGAAGGAGGAGGTGCAGGTGTCAGTCTGGAGTTCAGCTCATCCTAACCCACCTTAATGGGGTGGCTCATCCGTGCTGGCCTCGGGAAAGAGAGGCAACGATAATGGGAGTTTAACTCCTCTTCTAGAACAGGCGATGTATGTCTCTGAGAACCTGGGAGAAGAAGGACAGCAAGCTGATCTCTCGGAATCCGAGGGTCAGCCCAGATCATGGGAGAGGCTGTTGCTGTAGCAATGCCATTGTCTCATCATGGTCACCCTCTCTGCTTGGAGGGGGGTCTAGCCTCATGCATGGATGGTGGGGGTATCATCAATGGATGACATTTTCTGCACAGCTCTTTTGGGGGGGTGCTTCTGAAACTGTTTCTACTGAAGCCCTGTTAATGGCAGAAAAGAGCACATTTGCGCTTCACAAGCAGTGTGGGGTTTCAGATAATTGCAAACAGGAGATTTCTTTGAAGCCCCATATTTTATCTCAAAATTGTGTGCAAATTTTGCACCATGATCATGCATTTGCTTTTATATAAAAAAATGCAGTTACAATTACTTATTTCTGAATAAAATTGATGCTTGGAGAAGATGAGCTGTTTTTCCTAAGGCCTTTTGTACTCCCTATGGCTCACTTCCCTGTGTCCCAGTTTGTGAAGCATGCCTTTTTTTTCAGACCCATAAACACACACACCAGATTCAGGGGTACCATCCTGAAGTGGGTCCCTGACATACTTGCATGGCCATGCCCTTGATACCAAAACACTCCTCTGAGTTTGTCCTATGCTGCCCTGGCCACATACTCTTCTGGACTGACCCATAGGTTCATCCCTTCCCTTCTGGACTTATCCTGGTTCTCCTTGCAGGATCTGGAGGTCAGGTGCCCTGTAACACTCTTCCCCAAATATCTAGGGACAGTGGCTCTAAACCTTTTTGCAGTGTCCTTCACCAGGAATGGGCAGGGCAGGCAACATCTGCGTGGAATCCTGAGGGGCTTGAAAACAACTCCTAAAGTGGATACTTCAGTACCTAATTACCTAACGGGCTAAGAATTGCCCTTGTGCCCTTGGTGGGCTTTAGCTCTGTACCCCATCTTGCTTTCCCTGACACATCTGTTCCGTCTGTAAAAGGGAACCAGGAATCAAGGCTGCTGTTCATCTGACAAGGTAGAAGCTAGGTGATCCGAAGTCCGCTGTACGTTGTTATGGATTCAGGATATCAGTAGTTTTCAGATTTAAAAAAAATACAGCCCATTGATTTATTCATACCTGCATTTACACACGTGAAATAGTGGAGCTAGAACAGTGACCAAGAGGGACATGGTCCGGGCCTCTTTAGGGTGACATGGCTACCCTCAGACCTCTGGAGAAGCCCAAGCTTGTTAAAAAGAGGACCAAGCCGTTTGTCTGGCACCAGTCAGACCAATATGTCAAAATTAAGTTCAACTGGTGGAAATCCAGAGGCACTGACAATAGGGTGCACAGAAGATTCAAGGACCAGATCTTGATGCCCAACGATGGTAATGGGAGCAACAGGAAAACAAAGCACATACTGCCCAGTGACTCCTGAAGTTCCTACTCCACAATATCACGCAGAACAAATTTTACTGTGCAGAGATTGCTCACAACGTCTCCTCCAAGAACCGCAAAGCCACCATGGAAAGAGAAGCCCAGCTGGCCATCAGAGTCACGAATCCCAATGCCAGGCTATGCAGCCAAGAAAATGAATAGACAGCTTATCTTATGTACATGTTATATTTATGTTAATAAAACCATAAAGCTACAAAAAAGAGGAACTTACAAATGGCAGACAGAATTAAACAAATAATCTCCAAGGAAGCGAAAGAACCTCAGAGAGGGCCGGCCCAGGGTCTTCTGCAGCCTGCTAGCTGCTCCTGCCCCAGAATGTTCTGTCTGGAAGGATAAGTACAAGAATAGCGGGTTCTGGACTACGTCAGAGGTAACGGCGGATTTACCATCCTCACCTTCTCCTATGAAGGTAAGAAAACATAATACAAGATTCTCCTCCAAGTCCGCCTGCCTGCCCAGCTGTGCCAGAAAAATGCACCAAAACCTGGGTGTGCAAACACACTTGAGAGCAAGGAAATTCAGAGTCTCACTGGATCTTCACTTTGAAGCTGCAACACTTAGTAGCACCGGAAGTCCCCCATTTCACAGATATACAAACTGAGGCCTCAGAGAAGGGAAGCAGTTTCTTGGTGCTCCCCTAACCAGACTGAGATGGGGTCACCAAGGGGGTGGGTAGGAGTAGAGCCGAGGAGGGTGTGACACTTGATTCTGATGAGCAGTGCTGGGTTGGAGGCTTCCAGCAACTTGCCAGACAGACCCCCACGGTTCTGGAGACACTGGTCACTGCTCCTTATCTTCCCTCCCCATGACAGGTGCAGATCTGATGGCTCCTGTGCAGAAAAGCTCTGGGCTCCAAACCTCAGCTCCGAGCTCGTGCGACAATGGACACATGGGCTTTGGAATGTATGCAAACAAGCCATAGCCCTGTCTCCCTCCTCCCCAAAGACTGACCAATGACCCCTCTGCCAGCACCTGGATTGTTCCTAAGACACCCAGTGTGGCTTTGGCGACTGCCTGACAAAAGAGTGTCACACTTTTCTACCCTTCAGTTCTGCAGTATCTTCATCTGAACCTGTGCTACCACTTACAGGGGAATTCAACCAAATTTGGACTCAAGTTTGGGTGTCTAGCTAATCATGTTTAGGGTCACCTACCAATGACATTAGGGCCTCTAGGAGAGTCCCTACAAAGTCTGTGAGGACTGCTAATTACACCGCGAGTGAGGAATGTGTTTATTCCTCCATAGGGCAAAGATCCCCCAACTCGAAGTGACGCTGCCACATTGTGTAACCAGGAACATGGGCTGTTGCTGATGTAAACACATGGCCAGGGCCAGACCTGCCAGGAGCCCAGTCTCCTTTTCCCAGAGGTGTTTCTTATGAATGGTTGTGCCCAGTGAAGCAATTTCCTGCCTTGTAAACTTCTGCCCAGCAAACCACATCTCCTATCTACCGCTGCCCGGCTCTGGGTCATAAAGCAATTCCCCAGAGACCAATCTGAGCCTGATCAAGAGTCCTTGAGTAACGAGAAAATTACCCTCCACCTGCAGACGTAATGACAATTTGCAAGCTAGTGGCTTTGCAGTTTCTGAACGTAAACATCACATGTCTTACCCCATGCCTTCCCTCTGCTCATCTGAGATGTGGGGTCCGCATATTTGATTTTCAGACTCTGGTCCACTCCTTGGAGGCACTGGCTGGCTAGTGACCCATTACCTTGACCTGAGGACCTTGCAGCCTGGAGAACATATTTCACAGTGTCAGATCATCATTTACAGAACCAGGGCAAGAGAAGTTCAGGCAGGTGTCCCAGGCATGCAGAAGACAGAAGGTCTGGGCTCAGACAACACTGGGAACTCATTGATTTGGACACTCATTTTGCATGTTGTTGTCCCTCGATGTGGAAAGTCTCCCCCACGCCCCCTCCATCTGGTGAACTGGCACTCATTCTTTATGACGTAGTTCAAGTGTCTTTCAAAGAACCTTCTCTGATTTCTATCTAAATAGAATTGCTTCCATTGTCCTACCACTCTGCCTTCTCACACCTACACACTGCAGTTTAATCACACTAATTTGTCTGTCTCCCCTGCCATGTTGAGAACACCCTCAGGGCACATTGGAACCCCCGGTACCCACCACACTAAACTGGCTCAAAGTCAGTGTGTAAGAGGTTTGTTGAATGAATGAGTGAATGGGAATCTATGACATGTCTCTCCACCATACTTAGATGCTTTGGGTAATGAAAACGTGCAAAGAATATAGTTAGAGGAATGAAGACCTAGGCTGGCTTGTGAAGAAAGGCATAGCCTAGGAGTTCCATGCTTGAGAAGGTTGCAGTCTGGTCATCTTCCCGTGGCCGACAGGAATATTTGCAGATGGGATATAGAGATTGGGCCCATGGAAATGGGTTTGTTGTTGGTTTTCCTTCTTGAGTGCCACAGTAAGGAGTCAGAAGGGGTTCCAAGCTGGCCTAACTAGCCCTAGTTAACTACTACATTAGCCATGAGACATTACCTAGGACCTCCATTTTTATCTATTTCCTCCCTTATCCCCATTTATAGAAGTAATAACTGTGAGGAATGTCTGGATGGCTCAGTTGGTTGGGTGTCTGACTCTTAGTTTTGGCTCAGGTCGTGATCTCAGGGTCCTCAGGGAGGAGCCAATGATGATACACAGACATACACTATGCCCGGTGTGGATGGGTACTAGGACGAAACAAGTATCTAAGAAAGGGGGTGGGGAAGGAGGAGGATTCATTGGTCAAGGGATCCCTGTGAGATACTGTATTTGTCTCCTGTGTCTGTCTGAAATTCCAGAAATATGTTCTCTCACGGTTCTGGAGGCCAGAAGTCCAAAAGCAGTATCACTGGGCCAAAACCAAGATGTCAGCAGGTTGTACACCCTCTGGAGCTTGTAGGGAAGGCTCTTTTGCCTGCCTCTTCCAGCTTCTGGTGGAAGCGTCCCCAGCCCTCGCCCCCCGAGGTCCTGTTTCCTTCTCTACAGCATCCGATCTCCCCCTTCCCCTTCTCATGAGGATACATGTAACCACATTTAGGGCCCACTGGATTATCTAAGTCTCCCTAAATTACATCAGCACAGACTTTTTTTTTTCCTTTTAAGGTAACATTTACAGCTTCCAGGAATTAAGATCTGATATATTTGGGCATCATCCTATAGCTAAATACAGAGACTTTGCCGCAAACCCAGAAGAGAACTTAAGGTGATAGCTTCTTTTGTACAACTTTTTCAATTAAATTTCATGATTTTAATCAAATGGGTGGCTCAGTCAGTTAAGCGTCTGCCTTTGGCTCAGGTCATAATCCCAGCATGCCCTGGGTCCTGGGATCGAGTCCCGCCAGGCTCCTTGAACAGCAGGGAGTCTGCTTCTCCCTTTCCCTCTGCCCCTCTCCCTACCCCCGCTCTTGGTTGCCCTCTCTTTTTCTGTCTTGCGAATAAATAAATATTTTTTTAATTCGTAATTACTTCTCAATATGTATAAATCAAATTACATTGCTACATGCCTTAAGCTTATATAGTTTTATATGTCAATTATTTTTCAATAAAACTTTAAGAAAAAAAGTCTTATCCCTAAAACAGATTGCCTTGCCCAGGAAACATGAATGGTCAGGAGAAAGGTGCTTGTTTCTCAATCTTCAGGAAATCTGTTTTCAGCAGGAGCCATACTTGGGAGAAGCTTGACTTAATAAGTAAATGAAAAACTAATGCTCACGTTTGTATCACGGAAGCAAAGCAACAGGCTACCACTGTAGTTAGGGTTAACCATTCACCCACTTCTTTGTTCGTCTAATAAACATTTGCTACTGCTGTATAAAGTTGTGGTGGAGAGCTCAGGCTGGAGGACAGTAAAAATCTAAGTTCAAATCCTGGCTCTGCCACTTACTAGATGTGTGATCTTGGGACGTCCACTTAGGCTCTCTGTTTCCATATCTGCAAATAAGGTTGTCATAAGGATGAAAGGAGATGCAGGGTGCCTCAAGCCCTTTGTCTGGTATAGAGAAAGTATAGAGAAAATGAAATAATTGTTCATTATTAACCTCCAGTCTGGGCCCCAACCCCACTGTCCCTGACTGTCTTCCCCTGACTAGGATCTAAGTTCTATGAGAACAGAGAGTTGGTGCTTTTTGCTTTTTTTTTTTTTTTAAGATTTTATTTATTTATTTGATAGAGATCACAAGTAGACAGAGAGGCAGGCAGAGAGAGAGGAGGAAGCAGGCTCCCCACTGAGCAGAAAGCCTGATGTGGCTCAATCCCAGGACCCTGGGATCATGACCTGAGCCAAAGGCAGAGGCTTTAACCCATTGAGCCACCCAGGTGCCCGAGACTTGGTGTTTTGTTCACCAATTGGACCCCATCCTTCAGCACTTGACACCTATTAGGTACTCAGTAAATGTTGGAATGAATGAATGTGTGCATGTATGTCATGGAGTTTACTAGTCAAATGTCTGGAAAATGACCCAGTGTCCACCTACCACTACCACAATCCCAAACTCCTCAAACTTCAGAGGAAGGATCATTTTTTAAATTATTTTTAAAGATTTTATGTATTTATTTGAGAGAGAGGGAGAGAGAGAGAATCTCCAGCAGACTCCTTGCTGGGTGAGGAGCCCAACATAGGGCTCGATCCCAGGACCCTGAGATCACGACCTGAGCCAAAACTAAGAGTCAGACACCCAACCAACTGAGCCACCCAGACATTCCTCACAGTTATTACTTCTATAAATGGGGATAAGGGAGGAAATAGATAAAAAATGGAGGTCCTAGGTAATGTCTCAAGAGTTGGACACCCAACTGACTGAGCCACCAAGATGCCCTGAAAGTGACCCTTTTTTCCATGGTTTTCCTCCCCCATGCCTAGAAGAGCATGCAGCACATAGTAAGTACTCAATAAACATCGGTAGGATGAATGCCTGAATGGCATTTTCTTGCCCCTGGAGAGCTCCAACATCGCATCAGGGTCAGATGATAGCAGGCACAACCCCATGACCTGCTACCAAGTTGCTTCCTAAAGTGCCACTTTAAAGAATATCTGAGGTATGGAGCACCTGGGTGGCTCAGTGGGTTAAAGCCTCTGCCTTCGGCTTGGTTCATGATCCCAGGGTCTGGGATGGAGCCCTGAATCAGGCTCTCTGCTTAGCGAGGAGCCTTCTTCCCTCTCTCTGCCTGCCTCTCTGCCTACTTGTGATCTCTGTCTGTCAAATAAATAAATAAAATCTTTAAAAAAAATAAAAAATATCTGAGGTAGAGTCTATGGTCTGGCAACCCTGTCTCATTTTCTACATCAGTTGCTATTTCCTCCTTTGTTCAGCCCCAAACCTAGCAACCGCCTTCCGCGCCTCCCTTTCTCCCACTCAAACCACCAGGAAATCTTAGTGCCTCCAAATCCTCTCCCTTCAAGAGGACATCCGCAATCAGACCACCTCTGTTCATCTCCACCACCACCCTGGCTCACCTCCACCACGACCCGGGCTCTCAGGCGGACGACAGCAGCAGCTTCTGGTATTCTGCTGTCACTCTTGGCCTCTCCCTACAACTCAGCGGCCAGAGGGATCCTCTGAAAACAGACGTTCCATCTTGTCTCTGCTCCGTTCATAACGGACAGCTTTCAGCTCCCTCAGGGTAAAAGCCAGGTCCTCATGGCAACTTACAGCAGTCCCTTCAGGTGGCGACAAGGCCCTCTATCACTTGTTGTCATGCCTCACACCTGCTCTCTTCCCTGACCCATAGTTCTGTCACTCAGCTCCAGCTCCTCTAGCCTCCCTGTTGGATCTTTCCTGGTTTTGTCATCATGCACCATTCACAGTTACTGCTTGTCTCCCCCACCACAATGAACTGCAGGAGGAGAAGGACTTTTTTTAAGTAATCTCTACGCCCCAAGCAAGGCTTGAACTCATGACGCCAAGATCAAGAGTCACACGCTCCACCGACTGAGCCAGCCAGCCCCAAGGGGGGAAGGATTTTTATGTATTTGATTCATTGATGTATCTTCAGGGTCCAGAACAATGGTACTCGGCACACGAGGGTATCAGTAAATATTTCTTGGATAAATAAACGAGAGACGTTATTGTGGACTAGAGGATGTTTCCAAAAGCAAAGGGATTCACGAAAGGTCTTACAGTAGCTCAGGAAATCAGGCAGGTTTTCCTTATACTGGAATTTGTCTTAAAAAAAATTAGCTTTCTCTTTTTATCCCTTTTCTAATTGAGACTAATTGAATATAATTGGCTTATTAAGGTTGTCTGCATAATAGGGCATAGAAGAGAAACCTGCCTTTTGGGAATGCAACAGTATTAAGAACATTAAATAGGTGAAGACTGTAAAGAAATATCTCGTTTGTGTTGTGGGATCTGTTGGCGTAAACATACACATGCAGACTGTGGGAAAACCACTTTGATGATTGCTGATGGTAAACACCCCCCACCTTTTGTTCTGCACTGCTTTCCCTTAGAATGTGTTTCCTCTCTATGAGCACAGCACTGTACACGCACCCAAGAAAAAATGGTCATTCAGGTGTGTGTGAAGTCCTGCATACCCCAAAGATTCATTTAAAAAATACGGTCATGTTATAAATCTTGGCTGACAATCTAATATTTGCCTAGTCGGAATGACCTCTGCACCATAACTGGGGGTAGGGAGAGGGGGCAAGAGAGGGAGAAGGAGGGAGAGGTAGAGGAGGGAGGGGGAGGGGAGGCAGTGGAGAGGGGGAGAGGAAGGAGGGTGAGCTGAAGTGGGAGGGGCAGGCTTTATACAATTTGCTTCAGCAGCTTCTCATGAATATTCAGCCAATATGAATAGTGAATGAATATTCAACAGCCAATTGTTTGAGGCAATTGGGGTGTGTTTGAAGTTTTATTTATTTATTTATTTATTTATTTTTTAAAGATTTTATTTATTTGAGAGAGACAGTGAGAGAGAGCATGAGCGAGGAGAATGTCAGAGGGAGAAGCAGACTCCCCAGGGAGCTGGGAGCCCGATGTGGGACTCGATCCCGGAATTCCAGTATCATGACCTGAGCAGAAGGCAGTCGTCCAACCAACTGAGCCACCCAGGCGCCCCTAAAGTTTTAAAACATGGTCATGTCCTATGGCACTGCATTGGCCATCTTATGTTTGGGAGATTTCGATGGTGTAATGTGTTTGAATGAATTCCTAATTCAAAGGGGCCACATCAGCCCTGAGTTTCCTTGGGAAGGTGTCTGCTCCTGTTTTTTCCTGACCCATGCCATTCCTTGCTCTGGGCAGTCCTCCTCCATGGCCCCCACCCACCTTTGGTCTGGGCCCCCTGGCTCTCACACTTCCTGCAAAGTCACCACATATTACCTTCTTCTTTCCCTCAGGAGACAAAGACTCCCCCCAGTCAAGCCTTCGCCCTCTCCTCAGACCTCCCACCCGGACTCATCGTTGGTTCCCTGCTGGATTTGCCATGTACCACAGAAAGGAACAACATCAGTTTCCCAGGAATTTGGTGGTTTTCTTGACCAAGCATCAAATTTGTGATAAGAAATATCTGGAAATAGCAACAAAGCCCAGAAGCCTGCAGAAGGCACCGCGGGGTGACAGGATACTAAGGCAATGTAGCAGGCACAGACGCCTCCAAGGGCTGGGCAGATATCCACTCATTTACTCCTCAAACAACCTTGTACAGGAGGAACTATTATCATCACTCAATTTTATGCAGGAGGACAATGAGGATGAGGCTAAGAGCTGGCGTTAGAGATTCTAATCAAGGCATTCTGGCTCCAAAAGGAATATCAAAGACTTGCCCCCCCACCAGCTGGGGGCCAAGAGCTGGGATTCCCTGGGTGTCAGCATTGTGTTCTTATCCACCTGAATCTAGCAGCTAACCCCCCAGTTATCTCTGCTTCGGGTGGGGGATACTCCTCTGTTCGGCATGGAATAGGTTAAGGCAGGTCTTCATTACCGATTTTGTTCCTTGTCCATGGGTGTTAAAATGGTATCTACTTCCCCGGGGCTCACCCTAGAAAATGACAGCAGGTCATGGAAAAAAGAGGTCCATCGGTCTGTTAGTCTAGGCACCAGGTATATGGAGAGAACGTGGAAATGTCAGTGGAATGGGATGGATGGAATGGAGGAAGAATGGGGGTTTTCAGTTGCAAGTGAATGTGCAGCTTGGAGAATTCCACATCAAGACTATGTGGTGACCCCCGTGCCCCGCTTAGAGCCAGTGGAGGAGGTTCCTGCTTTATTCAGAAGGGAGGTGCTAACCTTGCCAGCATTGTTTCCTGTGTGTCTTGGTTTCTATAGGGTTTGGTTAGAAAAATCCCCAGAGACTTGCCCCAACCATCCATCCTTGCTCCTCTCAGCCGCCAGCTCTGCCTCCATTCTCTTAGATAAATAAGGCCTTTCTGGAGGGGGGGGGGTCCTCAGGGTGATTGCAACAATGCAAGATCTAAATCTGTCAAATGCAGATACTTGCTGTCCCAGAAACAACATGAGTCCTGATATAGGGTTCCAGCTGAGGCTGGGGCTCGAGGCCTGTAATCTGTTCTTCAAACTCCCAGGAGCCATCTAATAGGACATCCCAGCTAGGGGATCTTGGTCTCTCTTGGCCTGTGAAGCTTGGCCTTGGCCCCCACTCCTCTCTATCCAGCCTTGAGTTTTCTCTTGACCCCTCTGGCTCCAATTACATTGTCTAGAGGAGCCAGGAACCAGAGGAGGTTGGCATTTCCCTATCTAGCCATCCCTGTCCTGGGCACCCAGCAGAGTAGGTTCTCCTTAAATCTGCACAGCTCTCTGAAAAGCATCTTCCCCTGCTCTGGGATTTTTAAAAACCTGTTGCTTGGGGCCTGCTCAGCAGAATTCCCTGGCCCACACCTTGCCTGGGAAATACTCAGACGAGAAGCAAGAAACCACATGCGGGTAGGGTCTACGCTGTACAAGAGGACACAGCGAAGTGGATGGATACATCCTCTTTCTTCCTGGAGTCAACACTGGATTATGATTTCACTGGGTTGGCCTTTCACCTTCTGGACTGTTTGTGCTCACTAGCGTCCCTGCCAGAGGGGGAAACCCAGGCAGGAGGCAACACTCACAGGATCCCGTTCTCCTAGTGACTAATGGTTCTACAGAAGGAAGGAAAGCCTAAGGTTAATGGTCAGGAGGTGGCGGAAAAAGTTACCCACAGGGTTTCCATTCTTCCTGCTTTTTATCAGTTCCTATGACCACGAGTCACCAAGAGCTGGCTCTGTTCCTTCACTATGACCTTCACCTAGGACTTCACCTTCACCAATGACCAAAGTGTTGCCTCCCACTCTGGCCAGAGCCCCGTGGAGGGGCTTGTGGAGGCTGGTTGGGGGAATCAATGCTTACCTTAATGGTACAGCCGGCACGGAGACACTGGGACACGCAGCCATGAGCCCAGTGGAACACATGGAAAATTCCAAGGGGAGTCGAGGCCAGGGGTTCTTGGTGGAACCTTGGCAGAGGAAGCATCAGAGACAGAGATAGGAGACTCTGGGCAGTGATAAAATAAATGGTTTTAATGGGAGGCTTTTGGAGAGGGTGACGCTTTCCTGTGCTATCAAGCAGCCAGTTTTCCTGCCTTGCAGTATCTCGGTGGTGGGCTGGCAGAACCCCCGGGCCCCACCGGAAGCTAGGATATTAGTCTGAGCCCATGTTCAGCCCCTCCAGGATCCAGAGCTGTGTCTCCACAACAGGAGATTGGAGTCAGCTGGCGGTCAGTCCCACACAAACATCCTGGTGTCTGTCCAGGCCTGAGGGAAAGGGGCAGGAGCTTTCACTTCCGACTGGGGCTATTCCTCCATGGGGGGGTGGGGGGAGAGGGGGCCAATCACTTGGAAAATTCAACTCCGACCTTTACAAAGAGAACTAATAGACACTTCAGTATTATATACAGGGCTGGGGGCGGGCGGAGGGAGCGGAGGGGAAATTGCACTTAATTACAGTAGGTTATAGTTTACACCCATTGGAGAAATTTACTTCTTCAAAAGAAATCTCAAGATCAGCTGGGATGGGGTTGGGAGCGGTGCGGGAGGCTGCTGATATTTACAGTGTGTTTGGCTCAGTTCAATAGCACGTGTCCTCCTCATTTCAGTAACAGATTCAAGTTTTTTTTTTCGCATCGGTTTGTTCGATGAAAGAGCGCGGCGTCACGACAGCGTTCTCTCTTCCTCCTCCGTGGTTTCTCGCCTCCCACCCGTGGGCCGGATGGGAGTACCTGCCGTCTTGGGAGAGGCATGGCGACAATACTGCATAGAAGGGGAGGGAAGTTGCACTCTGGGCTGCGCCTCCCAGCGGGCTGTCCTTGTCCGAGGTGCCAGCAGGATGGCAGGTAGGCAGGGACCTCTCTCGAAGGTGCTTGTCAGGCCACTGGCCTTTTCCGTGACAGCTGCCCAGAGGGGGTACGGTGTAGAAAACAGGGTCCTTGTTGCTGTGCACAAAGTTTAAGTGATGGGTGGGCATCACCAGGCTTGGAGGGGGCACTGCAGAGAAAGGAAAGAGAGCTCAGCGGTGTGTATTCAGCAGGGACGCCACTCTTTTGGCTAGTCCAGGGGAGCCGAGACCCTGCTCAGCCCGCTGCGGGCTGAGGACCCAGTGCCCGCTCGGTGCCCCAGCGTTGGTCCTGAAGCACGCTCCCTTTAGGGAAACTCCCGAGCCAGGTTTCCCGGCCACTTCGAAGGCAGCAGCAAACTGCTGCAGACCTTGAAATAGTCATAACTTGCTGACCTTTGTCCTCAAGTCAAGCTTCTATTTCTGGGAGTGTGTGGTTGCAACAGCAGCTGGATGGGAGCTCTTGCCTCTCGTGGAAGTAAGGGTCCTCTTCCTAACACCTCTATGGGCAGGGGTCCCCTAGACCACTGATCCCCACACTTTAACGGCCCTATGAATGCTGGGGAGCCTGTGAAAAGGTGGATTCCGATTGAGTGGGCTTGAGGTGGGCCGAAGCACCCGCCATTTCTAATCAGCTCCCAGATTGGGCCAGAGCTGCCGATCTACTTAAGCACATGAGAAAATCGCCACTTGCTCAAACAACCCATCAGGGAAGGCATTCGGGAAGCTGTGAAGTGCTTTCTACAGGCTTGTTCCTATTAAGACAAGAACTCTGATGCGAGACTTCCAGGTGGGCGGGGAGGCGGGGCAGGAGACCCCAGAACAGATGGAGAAACCCACCAAGAGGAGTCATGCAGCCCCTTCCTGGGGCAGCCTCTCCTTCCAGAACCTTGGACCTCATTCATTTCGGCTGTCATGGTACATCCTTCCCGTCCTTTTCTCTCCAGGAAGACCCTTCCTGCTTCCCTCTGTCTCTTCCTTCCCTTTCACTTGTTTTGGCATCTAAAGGGAAAGTCTTCTCTGTCTTTTGGCTTAATGGCTCCTTCTCTAAAGACTGTTCCTTCAAGGCACCTGGGTGGCTCAGTGGGTTGAGCCTCTGCCTTCAGCTCAGGTCATGATCTCAGGGTCCTGGGATTGAGTCCTGCATTGGGCTCTTTGCTCAGCGGGGAGCCTGCTTCCCCCTCTCTCTCTGCCTACTCGTGATCTCTCTCTCTCTGTCAAATAAATAAATAATCTTTAAGGGGAAAAAAAAAAAGACCGTTCCTTCAACACTCAGGAGCTTACATGTGCGTAAATGCATGTGTGCACACACACACACACATGCACACACCCCTATTATTACTACTAAAGGCCTATTTTCACATTATTATCTCATTAACCAGTGCTCCCAGCCATACTCCTGTACAAGGTTGCCATTACGCCCATTTTACAGATTAAGAAGACAAGCTCCAAGAGCGAATCATCCACAGTTTCAGAACCAGGACAGTGTAGAGACAGATTAAAAACTGGTTCTGGGTACCCTTGGGCACGTGTTCTTTCTAGTATGCTCAGAGATGAAAAGTATTCTCCTAGCTTTGTGTTCTTAGTCGTGGCACTCTCTCTGTGCCTCAGTTTTCTACCTGGTGAAATGGAGGCTGCTGGGGAGTCAGGTGAGCCAACACATGGGACATGCTCAGAATTAACACTGGGCTGCGCAGGGCGCCCCAGCCCGTGAGCCCTCTGTCACTGAGCTGTGCATTAATTGGAGAGGACATGTTCTGGCCCTTTTAAATTCTTGAGGCCCTGGTCAGGGTCCTCTGATACCCTTTGTCTCCTCTTCCTCCTACCACCCACCCCCACTTTTGAGTCTCTTTACTTCCCACTATCAGCCTTTTTCCAATTTTCAGATTTCAGGTGAGGAGAGAGAAAATGGCTTGTGACCTTGCAGGTTTCAATAGAAGAGCAAACAAGAAGGGCAGATAAGGAGACGCCAGCGAGATTCTATGACCTGTCATTAGGGATGGGCTTCCCAGCTATCAAATGTTTGCTCACATAATAAAATGGTGGCAGAGCCCTAAATGTTGTCAAAGGCACTAGAGTTATTTGTCCCCTTCAGAGTCTAAACACAAACAGCTGATAAGGGGTGCACTGGGGTCCCTCAGAACCAAGGCCTGGCACAGCCAGCCCCGCGGAGGCCCTGGCCAGAGGATCTCTGAGGGGACCCTCTCTCTGAAAGGGGTGGTGGTAGCTGGGGTGACAGTTAAGGACGTCCTCACTCTACAGGGGCTGATTGCCTATGGCAAGAGCTAACGTTTCCTGAGGTCCTACTGTGTGCCGGGATCTGCGCTAAGTGGGGGCTTTACACTCAGCCTTGTACTGGATCTATATTGTACATGCATATATAAAACAAAATTCCAGGTGGAGATGAACACTCTGTAGAAAAAATACACAAGGGGAGCCTGGGTGGCTCAGTTGTTAAGCACCTGCCTTCAGCTCAGGTCATGATCCTGTGGTCCTGGGATCAAGCCCCAAATCGGGCTCCCTGCTCGGCGGGAAGCCTGCTTCTCCTTCTCCCACTCCCCCTGCTTGTGTTCCCTCTCTCACTGAGTCTCTCTCTCTGTCAAATAAATAAATAAAATCTTAAAAAAAAATACACATAACAGGTTAGGCTGATTTGAAGGAAAAGGGAATAATTTACACAGGGCAATCAGGAGGGGCCTCCTTGAAGTGGTGACATTTGAGCTGAATGAGATGAGGGAACAAGCATGCCAAGATGTGTATTATGGAGTGTTCAGGGCAGAAGAGACCATAAACCAGAAGCCCTGAAGTAGGATCACGTCAATCCTGGCTCAGCTGAAGCTGGCTGGAAGAAGAAGGGGGGTTGGGTCTGCAAGGGGCTGATCACACTGGGCCTAGGAAGCCTCCATTTCAGCTTGGTTGCAATGGGAAGCTACTGGAAAGCTTTGTCAGGGCAGGGGTGACATGACTGGTTTCTCCCTTTAAGAGATAATTCTGGCTGCTGCGTAGTGAGCAGACCATAACTACTATCATGGGGCAGGAGTGGGAGTGGGAAGTTGGGGGCACTGGAGGGAATCAGTGAGGGAGGGGGCTGGACTGGTGGGGAAATGAGAAGCGCTCAGATGTGGGATGCATTCTGCAGGATTCCTGCACAACTGGAACCATTTTTGGAAATGGGGAAGCCCAAGGAAGCAGTTTGAGTAGGGAGAAGTAGAGGCAAAATGAAGAGCTCCTCTTTTAGCGAGGCTTGTCATGTCAAAGATGCGGCAGATTTGCAAATGGGCACTCAAGGCAGAGGTCTGTACTGGAGACAGAACTACTGGATCCATCAGTGTGGACACCCGATCCAAAGCCAAGGGACTGGAAATCACCCAGGAGTGAACACAGTAGGGAATGAGCGCGAGCGTCCTCCAACAACTCAATGTTGGGGAGACAAGCTGCCAGCTATGGAAATGACGAGTGCCATGGTGGGGAGGACCAGGAACGGTCATTGTCCTAAAATCCAAGTGACAAAAGGCAGGCGTGATCAGCTATGTCAGAGGCAGAGATGGAAAGTTACCCATTGGTTTGACAACATGGCCGTACTAGTGAGCTGGACAGGAGATGCTCCAATGTCATGTGAGGACCGATGACTGTCAGGAATAGCCTCAAGACAGAACTGGGGCTGAGCAGGTAGAAACATTGGACACAGATAACTCACTGCTCTTCTTATGAGATTAGATTCATTATGGTTCTATTAATTAAAAGTAATGATGGGACACATGGGTGGCTCAGTCAGTTAAGCGTCGGACTCCTGATTCTGGCTCAGGTCATGAACTCAGGCTCATGAGATCAAGCCCCATGTGAGGCTCTGCGCTAGGTATGGAGCCTGCTTAAACTTCACTCTCCCTCTCCCACTGGCCTTCCCCTGCCTTTCTCTCCCTTTCAAATAAATAAATAAATAAATAAATAAATGTATGTATGTAATGATTATGCTTCCAGTTTTACTGATGAGAGGAACTGAGGCCTAGAGAGACTGTAGGTAACTTGCCCAGAATCTCACACGAGAAAAGTCTGTGCTCCTCAACACAAGGAAGATGATTTCCTTCTACCTTCTGAGTATGGCCACTGGAAAATAAATACCTTTTGCCATTTATAGTCTTCCTTCCAAAGCTTGAGAGACACTCAGGGTTACCAGCGAGGGAAGGTCAAGTTTGCCCCAGCCGCCACGGGTGTGGGGTTTTGAGCCAAGCACTGAGCTAGGTATCTTACAAGACACACCGTGTTTAGTCTTTTTAATGAGCCCATGGAAGAGGAACCATCATTTTCGTACTATAGGCGAGGAACCTGACGCTCAGAGAGGCTAGGACTTTTTCCCGAGGTCACACAGGTAGAAAGTGGTAGGATCTCAGGAATGCCAAGCTGGTGCTCTGAATCATCACACAGTTCCTGCCTGACCACCACTGGAGGAGGCTGGAACGTGGGAAGCTGCCCAGGATTTACAAGAGGCTGTCTGCCTCCTCCTTAGCAGCCCCCTGACCTACCCGTGCCAGCTGGAGGGGGGAGGGGAAGGGGTCTTCTCCTGACCTCTCTGTAAACTGGGAAGTGGAGCAGTGGGTATAGAGGCTGCGGAAACAGGACTTGGCAGGCAGCCAGCCCACACTTGTTCTAACTCGTGTCAGTGCTTGCTGCGGTCCTGTTCCAGACTGGCAGGGCCCTGTCTTACAGGAGCTTGGGCACAGCTCCACTCAGATGGTAGCTCGCCAGTACGCAGGGTTGAGAAGGAGGGGGAGGCACACAGAGCTACAGGAGCTGCAAGTGAGAGCAACCCAGCCCAGAGGTTCCTGAAATGTGATCCACATGGCCCCAGGGCACGTCTGTCCTGACAATGAAAACACTGTGATCAGATCAGATACAAGTTCAAATCCTCACTTGAGCCTGATGCCTGCATAAACCTGGGTCACTTTTCTGAGTGTTGAAAAAGGCGCCTGTGTGGCTCAGTGGGTTAAAGCCTCTGCCTTCGGCTCAGGTCATGATCTCAGGGTTCTGGGATCTAGCCCCGCATCATCGGGGGCAGGGGTGGGGGGGGTGAGGGTGGGGGGGGACTCTGCTCAGTGGGGAGCCTGCCTCCCCCCCTCTCTCTGCCTGCCCCTCTGCCTACTTGTGATCTCTGTCAAATTAAAAAAAAACAACCTTAAAAAAAAAAAAAAGAAAAAGGGATAGGAGAAGATGAGTGTGGTGGAATGGATTTGGAGAGAGAAGACCAAAGTCTGGGAGTCCAGCTCCAGATTTATCATCTGTGTGAGTTTGGCCAGATCCCTCCCCACCTCTGAGCCACAGTGTTTTGCTCTGCAGGTTGGGTGTAAAAAATATCTACCTTGCAGAATGGGTCGGAGGGTTAGCTGGGAAGAGATAAGAATGATGAAGCACTTGTTGCTATGCAAATGAGAGGCACTCAAAAAATGCTAGCTCTGAATTCATTCATTCATTCACTCCTCCATTTATATTTTCTGAACATCTACTATAGTCCAGGCATTTGGCTAAGCACAAAGGGCTCTGGTGCTTTGAGAGGTCCTTTCACGATCTGCTTTTTTCCTGGGAGTCTGGGAGTCCAGGGATGAGAGCACATCTGTGAGTCAGCATAAAAATGGGAAGCATGTAGACCAAGCAATGAGTCAAATTTTGAAGGAGTCGATAGAAGGCATCTCCTAAAGGATCACAGATGGAAAGCAGCAAGAGGGAAGGACTTAGCACATGGAGTACTTGACCATGTACCAGCCATTCTTCTAGGCATGTGAATATCCTGTGAGACAGGGTTAGGATTTTCCCCATGAGAGATGCAGAAATGGTCCTGCAGGATGAATTAACTGCCCAAGGTCCTGTGGCGGGGCGGGGAAGGGACTGGGGTGAATGCAAGTCTGCTGGCTTTTCCTAACATTCTGTGATGCCTCTCAAGAAGGGCTACCCAGGATGCGTCCCTTGGCCTGGAGCATCTGTGCACCCTAATGGCCCCATTTCATGCACACAGCAGTCTACGAAAGATTTGGAGAAGTCTGGCCTTGTGATTTTTAGCTATTGAACCCAGCCGTTCCCCTAAAATATGGGACCAAGGAATCCTCCTGTCCTTACACCCCGCCCAGTTCCCAGCAACGTTCTTGAAACTTGTTTTGTTAAATAATACTTTAGGACAAAGAAAAAGCAAGATTGTACCACATCTCTTTCAGCATTCATTCTGATCCTTTGCCTGGGGAACAGATTTGGTACAAAATTTTCTTTACCTTGGTTCTTTCTGTCTGACTGTACCTTTACCCTCACTTCCCCATCTCCCTTCTCCTTCAGTTTGGAAGAAGAAAGTTGACTGACTGGGATACCTACGGGGGCTGAATTTCATGCTTGCTCCTGACTGTTAAGACTGCGATAGCAGGGGCGCCTGGGTGGCTCAGTGGGTTAAAGCCTCTGCCTTCGGCTCGGGTCATGATCCCAGGGTCCTGGGATCGAGCCCCACATCGGGCTCTCTGCTCAGCGGGGAGCCCGCTTCCTCTTCTCTCTCTGCCTGCCTTTCGGCCTACTTATGATCTCTGTCAAATAAATAAAATCTTTAAAAAAAAAAAAAAAAAAGACTGCAATAGCAGCAAAGGCTTGGGTGTTTTTGAGACGGAGATCGCAAGGCCAGTCTTGCTTAAATGGAAGGAGTCCAAGATTTAGAGTCAAAGCCCAGAGTCTGAAGGTCCAGCTCTAGAACTGACCAGCTGTGAGACCTTGGGCAGGTCACTCTGCCTCTCTGGGCCTCAGTTCATTCCTTTGTACCAGGGAAGTTGCAACAGAAAGATGATGATATCATGTTCACGAGAAGAATAAACCTACAGGGTTCCGTGCATAGTTTGATCCTACATGTGAACATCCTTCTCATCACCCCAGAGATGAGGCTACCGCCAGACTCCTGAACCACCCAGGGACTGGGACAGCTTCCCGGTGGTTCTGGAGGGCTGTTCGTGCAGCTTCAAGGTCGGCTGGCCACTCTGTCCAGCGGAGGGGAGAAGCCATTTGCTGGCCAGTGCCGTGTCTCAGAGAGCGTCTCGGAGAATTTTGATTAAGAGACCATTTCCTGAATTCAGAGGGCTTGTTTCAACAAGCAAGCATCAAAGTCAACTTGGGAAAGACAGGAATAATTAATCAGAGCCCTGTCTAGGGCTGACCAAGTGGCAGATGGATTGATAAACCTTTCAAAGGGGGAAGGTATTCCCAAGCAGGGCTGCTGCGCATGGCTGGTTCCCTGATTGAGATTTGTGAGCACAGATAAATGTTTTCCCTGCTCACTACAAAGAGTGGGAAATCGCACGGGAGTCGAAGGGCAGGGCCACGGGGGGTGTCCTTTCATCTTCCATTGGGTGAGAGAAGAGTGGCAGAGCCAGTCCCACACACCTCCTCCCTCTCCCAACTCCAGAGCCCAGCTGCCTAGGCCATGTGTGGACCCTAAATCCACACGATCTCATTGAATCCCTAGGACAAGTCCATGTTATGACTCTCCTTTTAAAGGTGAAGAAATGAGGGCTCAGAGAGGTCAAGGTGGGCAAACCCAGGAACAGAACCCACCTGCTCTACCATACTGTGGGACCAAGAGGAGATGTGGGCAAAGGGAAGAGCAGAGAACCTGAGCCCATGAAAGCACATACTTGGCAGCACACGGCATTGGAGGAGGTTTGAGTCCCAGGACTCAGAAAATAGACCATCAACAAGACCAAACCCTGCTGAGCGCCTCTGACATGAAGTTCAAGGCTGTCACCTACTTATCTAGTAATCAATAGAGGCCAAACAGTTCCCACGCTGCAGAGACCCCAGCTCCTAAAAGGTCCTATTGTATTAATCTGGAACTGTCGTGTGTGTTCAGACACCCTGTCCTGTTTCCTTACTCTCCGTGTCCCATGGCAGGGACAAGCCGTAGGGATGAGCCCTGTCTTTGGTTGGGTTTACTGCTCCATTGGCTCTCCCTGGAGGTGGGAACCAGCCACCCACTGAAAGAGTGACGAAGCCTCTGGATTCCCCACTTTTAGTGCACTGCGAAGTAAATTCTAAATTTCTTGATAAAACACCAAGTAAACACAGGCCCCTGGAAGGCCCGACCGTGTACTTGGGAATCTCCATGGGTTGGGAGAGTTGGGTCACTCTCTGGAATTTGCAGTGTTCCGGGTCCAGCCTGGGTCCTGGATGGGGTAATTGGTCTTAATATTCCCTTTTTCCATTGATTAATTTGTGGAAAAGCCTCAGGCATCCCTTTTGCAAAGCAAGAAATGCTCTAGAGGGCATGACTGTCTTGAGTTGCCCTTGGAAACACCTTTTCCATGGATCACCGATCAATCCATGGGAAATACTCAGTCTCAATACTTAAAGGCTCTGTGTAATTCAGTCTTCAGCGGATTATCAAGCCCTGGTCATTTAGTGTTCTTGCTGGGGAAGCTGAGGGAGCAAAAAGTCCTGTTAGCAGGTGGCCCATCTTCTTTGCCTCTGACCTCAGGGACTCCTTTAGCAAGTAACCAGGAGCCTGGGAAGGACCAGGCTCAGGCCCCACGTGCCACCCTCTCTGCACATCACTAGCATGGGTCGCGGCCCCCACCGCACTTCCTTTGAGCACTTACCTGTTTACTGGAGGACATGTTGGTAAGTGTACTGATGCTGCTCGTATCCGTGACCACCATCGCAGATGGAAACCGGGAGGTGTGGGAATACTGGGGGGGTTCCTGCTTGTGAGTGTACACTGGAGAAACAGAGGGAAGACAAAGTCAAGACCACTTTGGTATGACCACACAGGTATGTACACAGCTACAGACCTACAGACCCCGCCCCCATCCCACCCCATAAGCTCTTATGTCCTGAGGCAGAGAAGAGGGGGCAGGTGCTGGTGATGTTTCAGAAGGCAGCCTGATGTGGTCAAAAGAATGGCCATGTGTTTCAATTCTGGCTCCTCAATTAAGTCACGTCACCTCAATTTCCTCATCTGTAAAATGGGAATGATAGCTATTGTAGACTGGAAAACATCACATGGAAAGTACTTTGTACCCAAGACATAAACAGCTTTGCCCAGCGTCTTGTTGACGGTAGTGGACGGCACTTCTGTTCTCCTGACTTTTCAGTTAAATGTTAGATGCTTAACATCAACAAATGGGCCTTAGGCATATGTGGTGCATCAGAGATTGTAAGTCAGAAAAAGTTCTAAGTAGCCAGCAAACATAAACGAGTTGGCCAGCACAAGCTTATCCTATCTGCCATGACTCAAGAGCCAGGTCTTATGCAAAGCAATTACAAATTGATTAATAATTATAATTAGTCATGGGTATAATTCATTGTATAATTCTGGGTTGTTCCAATTTGCGCTAAAATGACATCATAGGTCATATTATTATGTCACAGGAAGATGAAGGACGACAGACAAGGGGAGGCTAGATCAAATAAAAGCTTTAGGAGCAGGTGACTCATTTTTCAGTTTTTCCAGTACTTGTTTCACCAAGTCTAGAACTTTTTGACTCATGCGATTTATCCATTAGATTCATATAAATTCCAAGTCACATGACCAGCTAACAGAAGCATGGGGCTGTTTGGCCGTGAGGGAGGGAGCAGACTATTCTATCCACCACAGCATCTTCCAGAGGGTGACGGGGTAAAGGTCACTGCCTGCCACTCCAGCCGGTCCTTCCTGTGGAGGGAGGCTGACTGCTGCCTGGTCCTGGGGCCCCCAACTAGGCCTCTGCAGTTCATAGGTACTAGGGACCACTCTCTGACAGTCCCACCTGGGCCTGGCAGGGGGCAGCGACAAGCCTGGGCATATTATCAGGTCCCGAACAGAAAGGAAAGTGGGTATGTGTGGTCCCAGACTCTGCTACAGGTTATGGCAGATTTTTCCAGAAGCCACATAAAAAAAATGTGATTGGAATGTGAGATGGTGCTTGGAAACCAGCTCTGCAGGCCTGAGGAGGGGAGAGTGCCCCGAGGATAGAAGAAGGGTGAGCTGTGCAGCCAGGGGAGAAACAAAAACCCTCTTCCCCATTCCTGCCTCCTATTAAAAAGTCCCTTAATAAATCATCACCTGCATTTCTGTAACTCTTGTGTTTACCAGATACAGTTCATACCTAGTCTTATTTCATCTCCATAATCACTCTCCATTATTTATCTTGTCTCCATAACCTCTCTACATTCCATTTTATGGATGAGGAAATTGAGGCTCAGAATGGCTAAGAAACTCTACCAATGGCTACACAGCTAGTAAGCCTCAGAGGCAGGATTTAAATCTTATGTTTGTCTGACTCCAAGATGATCACTCTATTCCAGAGACTTCTCGGGTGTTCCTCTGGGACCCTGCCAAACTTATAGGCCAGGGGCTGTATCCTGATCTGGCCAGAGGGCTGGCTGTGGGCCTGGGGCTCAGGACAGAGGGCAGGGATACAGTGGCTGGAGTGGGTAGGAACTAACTGGTTGAAAGACAAGGACATGAGAAATAGTCTGGGGGTGGGGGGACGGGTAACGGCAGAAGCACTACTATTCTTTTTTTTTTTTTTTAAGATTTTATTTATTTAACAGACAGAGATCACAAGCAGGCAGAGAGCCCGGCAGAGAGAAGGGAGGAAGCAGGCTCCCCGCTGAGCAGAGAGCCCCATGCGGGGCTCGATCCTAGGACCCCGGGACCAAGACCTAAGCCGAAGGCAGAGGCCTTAACCCACTGAGCCACCCAGGCGCCCCAGCACTACTATTCTTTATCCAAGATTGCAAGGAGGTGGTATTGTCCATCTATGTCCGTGGTTCTCGATTAGAGATGTCTGAGGTGTGTCAACGGGAGAGCATGGGGCTTCTAGAAGATTCTTCAGTTTCAGAGAACACAAACTGCATGCCTACTCTTGTCATTTGGTAATGACTACCTGGAATTTTAGATTGAAAGGGCTAAGCTGAGGCTCATGGGGAAAAGGGTCTGTGGTTGCCTAGCATGATCGTCCATGGGTGCCAACCCTGCTCTCTATCTCTAGCTCCCCTTTACACGTAGGCTCAACTGTCCTCTTCAAACCTCCCCCAGGAGTCAGGGAGGTAGAGAGTAGGTCTAGAAAAGGCACAGACCACACAAGGGTTATGTTGAGGAATTGTCTGGGTTGATAACAGGTAGGGAAAAGTGACCAAATCAATTCACTTCCAAGCAAGTACAGATCCAGAGAGGACAGAGGTGGGCTGCGTAGGGCCCTTGGTGGTGCCCGCCCCACTCCCTCAGCTCCCCTGCCACTCCGCCCCATGTCCTTACTGTGGGAGTTCTGCAGCTGCGTGACGGCCGCCATGAAGGGCTGTTGGGTCATGTGGCTTCCGGGGCTCTGCTGCATGAGGGGCTGCTGGTGAGGGCTGTGCAGTTGCTGGGAGAACTGGACAGGCTGCAGGGCCGCCAGACTGCCGGCCACACTGTTGATGACAGGGACGCTCTGTGCTTGGGAGGTGTTGAGGCCTGTGGGAGCAAGAGGGAAAGATCAGAGGTGGCTTCAGGGACGCGGAGAGGCGAATGCCCCGGCATGGTCACCGACAGAGTCCTGCCATGCGCCCGGCACGGCTGGGCCTTGAGTGAGAGATTGCCTGGGAAATGGTTTTATAGATCCATTCTGCAGACAAAGAAACTAAGGCTTGGAGAGACTGACTTGCTCCCTCACATTCCAGTGAGCTGTGTGTGGATGGAATTGGGCTTACACAGATTTTAGGCCTGAGAGTCATCCTCCCTAACTTGGCTCTCTTGAGGTTGCCAGGACCCTGGGAAGGCGGCCTTTAACTGGCCTGCTCCCTCCAGACCTGACTCTTGAGAGAGGCCTACCTGGGTGCCCTGAGGGCAGCTTAGTGCAGCCACTCAAAGGCACATGTTACTACCCAGACTTGTCTGCCCAGCAGAGGGCAGGAGTGTTCAGGAACTCACATTTTGATTAAAAAACCAACCCAAACCGAAAAACCACCACCACCAACAATAACAACCTGCACTGTCCTAGGAATATGAAGCCAGAAGACCGTCATTTAGCGAACCGGTGCAAAGACCCCGGCAGAGGTCAGATGCTCCTTCTCTTGACTGTAGCAGAGAGGGGGGAAATACCAGACCTCAGCCCATCTATGAAGTGGACGGATTTTATCTGGCGGCACAGAGCTTATGGCTTCAAAAGGTCCAGGTAGTGGGAAGAGGAAGTTGTAAGTTAAAGGCTGGCCGTTTATAGGGTCTCTTGCCATCTTTCTGCTCTGGAGGGGTCAGGCCTCTGTGGTCCTGTTCTGTGTCTATATCCTCTTCAGAACCGGGGCCAGCGCTGCAGAGACTGGGTCCCTGGTCCACTCCCAAGCCCCACCCCCACTCCATGTACTCCCTGGGTGGGAATCTGGAGCAGACAGCCAAGCCAGGGTGGGAGTGGGGATGAGAGGATTGGGGCAAGATACCCCAACCTCTTTCCCAGGGCTGCCAATGTTCCTTTGAGCTCGCTTTCTGTGAAACGGAGGGCAGGATGGGATGAAGAAGAAAATCCAGAAAAAAGGTCTCTTTCAGGCAAGTTTGGAAGCGACACCTAGAGGGCCTTTCCTGAAATGGAGAGGGTTCTAGAAGCGGGTGTGTGGGAAGTCCTCTGTGGAGATACCAAGAAGACCTCAGCTGGTGCTTACTCAGGGCTTTAGCTGATACTGTTATCAGAAACCTAAAAGGCGAGACCCCTGAGCAGAAGTGAAGGGAGAATAAGCCCCCTCCTGGGTCTTCTGGGGAGGGGGGCTGGGGCCGGGTCCTCTGATCCCATACAGACTAGCACTATCTCCCATTCCCTAGAGGCTCAGGTACCCAAGCCCCAGTCTCACCTGATATCCTAATAGATCCTGTTTCCCTCTCCTACCTTCCCCTGGGGTCTCCTGGGAGGCCCCACGGACTTCTACCCTCCCAGGCTTATTACTGCTGCTCTTTTGGGAAATCTCTGCCCAGAAGAGCCAATTTCCCTGATGGGAGTGGATGACATTTGAGGGCACGGTTCTAAAACCTGCCTGTGCTTTAGAATCATCTGGGGGAGCTCTTTAAGAAATATACATTCCTCTGCCTCACCCAGGACTTCATGAGTCAGAGCCTTCAGAGGTGAGGCCCAGGAATCTTATTTTCAACACAGTCTGTGATCCTGCTGTGTGCCTCAATTCCAGGATCGAGAGCCACTGATGTCATTCTAGCTCCCACGGAGTGTGACTCTTGGCCTTTTCACCTGTTTTCTGGGCACTGGTTCCTGCCTGAGAAGCATGTTGTCCATCCAGTGGATGAATAGAGAATGAGGGGTTGGCAATGCCAACCAAGTACTTTGTTACCACTTCTGCCTGGGGCAGGACCCTCAGACTCAATGGGACAAGAGCTAGCCACAGAAGGACGCCTGCAAGCAAGTCTTCAGCCTGTCACTCCACTGGCTAGGACCACGAGTTTCAGCCACATTTTCTGGGGTCCTCGCCATTCTTCATACCCCCCACCAAGTCCAAGCACACACATGCACATGCACCATGAACATACTTCCAAGGCCAATGTATTCTCTGCAGATTAAGGATACAGCAAGGTGGCAGAGAAGTCTGGGTGGAAGAAATCAGGAGGAACAAAGCTGAAAAAATATGGAATAGCTTCCGGGAAAATTTTAGTTCAGAGAGTGCCTGAGAAAATATTAAGGATTGTGTGTCAGCCGAAGCTTGATGTGCGAGGAAACAAGGTAAAGTGGAATGGTTTGTGTATCTTTTCGGTTGTGGAAATAAAGAGGTGATAAAAAGAGCTTAGACATGGGTCTTTTAACCAAATCTTCTAGAAGGCAAGCAAGCTGGTTTTAGGTATCCTAGCTCACTCTCAACTCCTGCTGTTAGTATGGTTACCACATTTCTATGAAAAGGCAGTGAGTTTAAAAATTTTTTATTTTGTCAGTCCTCTAATAGCTTCTCTAGTCCCATTTCTCTCTGCAAAAACAAAAAACAAAAACAAAACAACTGCATTTGCTATTTCAATTCCTGAGCAGCTGAGGACATGCTCAGTAAAGCTGCATACCTGCTGTAGGTCTAGCCCAGTTCTACCTTCCAACAGCACATGAACCACTCTCTGCAGAAGTGATCTGAATAGCCACCTTGGCTAGAGCTGACTTAGAGAGGAGAGAGAGAGAGGAGGAAAAAGCAGGAACAAAGTAAAGAAGTGCAGGCACTCGATACAGGGAAGCCACAAGGACAAGGGGGTGATATCAGCAGAGAGAAGGAGAGCAATGCACCATTCGATCTCTCCCGAGACTTCTCGGGAAGACTTCCCAGGGTCAGGGTGATGACTTGGCCCGTGCTGCTATGATGGAAGACGGAAACAAACTGACTACTCATCAGCATTAGAATTCTGAGAGCAGCATGCGACCCCCCTCAGCATTTCCATGCCCTGATCTGGCCCATCCCTGAGGGGCTAGAGGTTCCTTGTAGAACAAGAGCCTCCTAGAGCTGGAAGGACCCGATCCATGCCCCATCTTCCGGTATGTTTCTCCTTGAAGGATCAGAGATGCTCCTACAGTTTCCCTTGGGAGTTTTCACTGTATTTTCACCACTGGCCAAAGAGCTGTCCCATGACCACACCAAATTCCCTGTTTAGAAGGAAGCCCATCATTGCTCCATCTTCGCCGGCAAAAAGAAACATCAACATCACTTCCTGGAACATCTACCACATCCTTACAAGTAGAAATGAACACGAGACAAAAGTACAAGCTCTAATATTACATACTCACACTTTGCAGATTTACAAGCATGTCTCTATGCACTGTTATTGGATCACCTCAGCAACCCATTTTACAGATGAGGAAACTGAGCCTCATTAAGGTTAATGATTTGCCCCAGGATGCACGGCTGGTGAGCCGTGACCCAGATTCAGTGTGACTCCATTGTTCCTCTTTCTTTAGGTTAAACAGTCCAAATATTGTTGAGGAGAGAGATAAGGAACTAAACATAAGCAGAATCAAAATCGACAAGCAATGGGTGAGTTTGAAGGGAGCTTTTTATAAACCTTTTTAAAAAATAAGATTGATTTACTTCCCACCCTTCTTCTCCCTTCCCCCTAGGTTTTGTGACCAAGAACGGAGCTTACTTTGTGCAATGGCCATGACTCCAGAGAGGGGGGTCATGATGAGGTTCTGAGATTGCTGGGGATTATGGTGGGACAGGCTGTGGATATTCGTCAAGGTGCTGACAGGGGGCAAACCACCTCCGGAGACGGAGATCTGCTAGAGAGAAGAAACAAAAGCAAGGTGAGTGGGACCGGGACTGCAAAGACCAGTATCCAAAATGACATGGCTCAGTAAGTCCTCGGGACAGCTAATTCACCCACTCATTCATTCATTCATTCATTCACTCACTCACTCATTCATTCACCCACACTCTCATTCATCACTCATTCATTCACTCATATACTTTCATTCATTCACTCACACACATTCACTCACTCACTTACTCACTCACTCTTTCATTCATTCACTCACTCACTCATTCATCACTCATTCATTCACTCACTCATTCACTTACTCACACACTTTCATTCATTCACTCACACACATTCACTCACTCACTTACTCACTCACTCTTTCATTCATTCACTCACTCACTCATTCATCACTCATTCATTCACTCACTCATTCACTTACTCACACACTTTCATTCATTCACTCACACACATTCACTCACTCATTCACTTACTCACACACTCTTTCATTCATTCACTCACTCATACACACTCATTCATTAATTCATTCATTCAACAATTATGTAGCATCCACTGAGGCGCAGGCACAATTCTAGGTGCTAAAGACCAAAAAGCAAAACACACAACCCGACCCTTATGGTGCTTCTGTCTGTTGACTACTTTGAGTTACCTGCCTGCCTTAGGGATTCTTTTGCTCCCAGGTATTGTGGGACTGTGGCTTGCTCAATTTGGAAGTATCCTCTGTTCTGCTCCATGCCGTCTTTCTTACTGGTGCTAAAGACATGTGATTGCTGAAAGTAATGACTGAAATCTGCCCGAGTGAGAGTGGATTAAGGACTAGGCAGAAGGAAAGCTCTCACCATTACAGACTCCACTAAGTACCACTCATATGTTAACAGACAAACTTCACTGTGGTTCCGTGAGGCAGAAACTTCATGGTAGATCTGTATCAGGTAGATATGGTATCAGGTAGATATATCACTGTTTCACAGAGGAGATACGTAGGTTGCCTAAGATCTAATAACCCAGCAAGTAAGTGGTATTCAAACCCAGGTCTGCCTGACTCTGGAAGTCAAGTCCTTACCTTTTACAGAGGACCTCTCCTTACCCCGCTCCTGCCATTACTACTAAGGGTTGGGGGAGATCAGCCATCATTGTGCTTCTCTACCTTTTCTGAATCTCCACTATCCATGAACAATTTTTATTTTTTTGGTCAAGGAGCTGCTATCTTAATGACAAAGCTACTAAATGATAAGCCCTGGGCCCCAGGGGCCCCCATTCTGTGGCAGCATTATATTTTAATGACAGATGAGCAAGAGACAGCTACTAATTTTAATATGTTTTCTACGCACATGGCCACTTTGCAACCTTTCACTGGGGATCAAATACTTTTATTTATTCCTTATAGTGTCTTTTCCTTATTGATTTTCCTCACTTTTCCAAGGTATGAAGGCATCACGAGCCCACGTGCTGATAGGATCTCTTCCTTGCTAGTACTAATATGTGTACAGGTCTTATTGCATTGGTTAGAACTTTCTAAACAGTATTAAACAACTGTCATAAATGTGCTTGTTTTGATTCTGATGTTTCCAAAATGCTTCCAAAGGTTCCCCATTAATTATAAGAGTTTATCAATTTTACACACACACACACACACACACACACACACACACACCTTCAGATGCACACAAGCACATAATTTGCTTTTTTTTGGTGACAAACTAGTTTACTATTTATAGTTTTAATAATTTCTAAAATTATTTTTAAGAAAGGATGTCTCGGGGCACCTGGCTGGCTCAGTCGGTAGAGCATGTGACTCTTGATCTTGGGGTTTTAAGTTCGAACCCCACACTGGGTACAGAGATTGCTTAAAAATAAAGTCTTAGAAAGAAAGAAAGAAAAGAGAGGGGGGAGGGAAGAAGAAGGGAGAGAGATGTCTCCTGACATTCTGAACTACTCTAGACGTTCTTGATGGTATCAGGACTACTTGGAGATACTTTAGGGTTAGAGTATATACAATCATGTCTGAGTAGTCCTGTTGCCCTTCTTCTGGAGTTTGTCAAACGATAGGTCTCATACCAGCACCTGGGTAAGACACTATCTCCTGCCCTGACCTTCTGGTCAACCCCATAGCTTCCAAGGTTAATTTGAAAAAGAAAGAAAGAAAAAAACCAAACGGGTTTGTTTGTTTTTTTTTAAAAATGGGCATCAAGAAGTCAGTTGGGGTTGGAGCCAGTTTGGGGGGGGGGGGTGTCACGTGACCAAGAAGGAATTCTGACCACATCAAACAAGAGAGAACCAGCCTGTTCACTGGGCTTGTTTTTCAAAATGTCAGAGTCATTAAAAGAAAAGAAAAGAAATCAGTAACCTGCCTTCAGACTTCCTTTGGGTAACGTAGTCCTTTGGAGAAAGTCAATGAAGTGACAGTAATTTCTGCCATTTCAATGTTTGATTTTAATGGTGAAAGAGAAACACAGATGCCAACCATGGCTTTAGAGTCTGTCAGGTGCTTGCACTGATTGTCCTCAACAGATAATGACACAAGTAAGGAGGGCATTCTCACCACTGCCCCTACGTTACCAATTAAGACTGATCCTCCCAACAGTGGACAGACCAGCTCTGCGTCACTTGACTAGTCAGTGAGGAAGCCAGAATTCACACTCAGTTTTGCTCGAGTTCAAATTCCTTCCACTTACTATTTTTGGGTAACCTTGGTCAAGTTCCTTCCCACTCTAAAACGCAACCAGTATTTTCTACTTGCCTCTGGAACTGAAGGAAGCCAGGAGCTGCCTTCATGATTCTTACATGATAATTCGCTGTGTCTGAATTACATGAATGCTGCCATTTGCAGTTCGCCTACACTAAGTGCTTTACTGCGTACAACCTACAAGGTTGGTGTTATTACCCCTACCTACATTGCAGACATGGAAACAGAGGTTGAGAGAAGTTCCGAAATGTGCTCAAGTCATGTTGGTGTTGAAAGCAGGCCATCTGCCTCTAAGGCCTGAGCTTTGATACTGGGAAAGTATCCAGTATGTGTGTTTTAATTATTATTATTATTATTATTATTATTATTAAGTAAACTCCATGCCCAATGTGGGGCTCGAACGCATGACCCCAAGATCAAGAGCACATGTTCTACCGACTGAGCCAGCCAGAAGCCCCAGTATGTGCTTGTTTGTTTGTTTAAGATTTTTATTTATTTATTTGAGAAAGAGAAAGCATGAGTCAGAGGAGAAGTGGAGGGCAAGCAGACTCTGTGTGAGCACAGAGCCCGACACAGGGCTCGATCCCACGACCCCAAGATCATGACTTGAGCTGAAACCAAGAATCGAACACTCAACCGAGCCCCCCAGGTGCCCCCCAGTAGGTGCTTAAAAAAAAAAAAAAACCACAATGTTCAACACACACAAACTGCAACCCTAAATCTGGCCAGCTTTTTGCCTATGCCCTTGGGTTCAGGAGAGGGAACAGACAGTGCAAAGGAAAGCTCACGTGGACCAGCAATATTTCCAAAACTGATCCCCGGGGGAAGATTTTGAATTCATATCCTAGTGAACGTCAGTACACAAGAGACTGCCACTCCTCGCCTGGGGCTTACCCAAAGAACCGCCGCACTACAAGCCATCCTCACACCAATCCCACGAGGCAGGCATGATTAACCCCCATGTTACAGACGAGGAAGCGGAAGTTAAGCAACTTCCATCCTATCACTGATAAACAACCGAGCCCAGGACATGGACACACAGGTTCCCTTGCCTGCGTTATTTTTAACCATATTCCACTCCTGCCTTGGTGGACCACATTCTGGGATGGACCTGTTATATATTAACAGAAAACAGATTCTTGCATTTGGGCATCCAGTAATAGTGACATAACATGTAAGCCAGGGTGTTGGAGACTAGCAGAAAGCTGGTCCCCGCAAACAAGCTTCCAGGTGTTTGCTAACGTTGAGGTGTGCTCTCTTGGTCAATCATCAATCCAGTAATATGCTGCCCATTAGGGCACTGCTGAGCAGAACAGGAAGCAAAACGCCTGTCTGCAGCAGCCCCAGCTTGGGATGAGGCCACTTGTCTCTGAGGAGAAAGAGCCGGAGGGTCCGAAGGGAAACCCCAAGGGCCTTCAAGCGAGAGGAGCGGAGACCTGGAGGGTTTCGTGGGCTATGTCTCCCATAAGCCCCCCTTCTCCAGAGCAGCTTGGGCGATCCTTACCCCTAACCTGTTTGGGTCTCCAAGAGACTCACAGAAACTTGCCTGTGCCTCTCTCATTTGCACAGACTGCTACAGGGGAGAGCAGGGCGTCTGCACAGACCACAACCCAGGCTACCCCTCCCCTTGGAAACTACACACTGTTTTTCCCTCCAGGGAGCTGGGGACTCAGTCACCTGTGACTCACCATTCCTGTGTTGCCTACACAGTGCACACACGTCAAGGTCTGAAATGACATCTGCTCCCCGTCCCCGTCCCCCCTAACCCCCCCCCCCACCGCTCCAGCCCCCACCTGCCTCTGGGTCAGACACCTTGAGGGAGTGTGTGCAGCTCCGCCTTGAGCGTGGAAGCTGGGAACCAGCAGCTCCTCCCCCACAGAAACACAGAGCGTGACCCAAAGAATAAAGTTTTCCATTTCCTGCCCTTACCGGTGTCGTAATGCCTGTCTCTCTCACCAGTCGTGCTCCCCTGCCCTTGTGTGGCTAGAGAGTGAGAGCCTTGTCAATTCAAAGAGTCTATTCCTCACCAAGTGTGCTAAACTTACATCCGGGTGTGGGCTGTGGGTATGGGGGACACGGACATCCACATCACGCCACCACGGCGTTTCTCAACTCTATGACATGGTGCAGAGTCTTAACTTGTTAGCACACTTGCCCCCCCAAGCTACTGTATTGTTCTCACCCCCATTTTATAGCTGAGAAAGGAAGACATAGACTACGAGTTCAGTAACCCGCCCAAGGCTACTCAGCTATTAAGTGCGGGAGCTGGGATTTGAACCCTGGTCCCTGGAACTTCAAAGTCGGTGTTTCTCACTGGGCAAGCACTGCCCCACCCCACCATTCTGTGCTGTGCTCTTCCGTGAGGTACATCAAGAAGTTCAAGAAGCTTCCCTCCATCCCTACCACCCTTTAAATCCTGACTCAGTTTCTCTCCATGCCAGCACCTGGGGACGGTGAAGAGAAAGAGGGGACTTGTTTCCAAGTGAAGTCCTCTCTGAGGTGAAAAGACTGGCTTTGGAGGCCTTGGTGGGGGGTGGGTAAGAATGAACATTTTATCAACGCAAATGTCTTTGGCGGGCCCCAAAACAAACAGGGTCCCACCCGGCTTGCTCCTTTATGAGGCATTCAATCAATAAAATGAGAGCAGAACTCTGTCAGATTTATTGGCTAGGTTCAAACCGAACACCTCTTCTACCCGCCAAAGGCTGGGTCACTGGTCCTACCTTTCCGTTCCAACTCTGGACAGCCCCCATTTTCCCCGAAGGGGCTACAATGGCTCATTGTTTGAGGCAGGCCTTGTGAGAAGTTGTGTTTGTTTTGCCTCTTATCTTATCAGCTCTGGAGCGACAATGGCCCAGGTGTACTCACCATTTTACCATCAGGTGAGAGGAGATTGTGGCCAGGGTCCAGACTGGCGGGAGAGACTTGCTGTAAAACGGACTGGCTGGTCACCATGGCGCTGTTGCCATGGTGGCTGATTGTTGAGGCGGAAGTGACCTCACTGTTCCCCGGCTGGCTGTAGCGGACGCCTGCAAAACAAGACGGACCCCACAGCAGCCGTGAGTGCCCCCAGGGCCTTGGAACACAGACTCGGCTCCCCTTGTTGGCAAGGGTGGACGCCAGGAAGGCCAAGTAGCCTTCTCCTCCCCCGTCTGCTCACAAGAAACACTGGCCATCTTTCTCTAGGTTAGAGGTGGCGTGGGCTTGACTTCAAATTCTAGAATGTAAGCTCCCCAAGGGCAGGGCATTTTTGTCGGTTTTGTTTTGTTCATGCTGGTATCCCTAGTGTCTTGTCACTTGGTAACCACTTCATACATACCTGTCAGAGGAAAGAAGGAAGAAAGGAAGGGAGCAGGGAAAGAGGAAGGGAGGGCAGGAGGGAGGAAGGAAGAAAGGAACTCCAATGCACGAGAGGATTCCCCTCGTTGTTGCTTTAGCGTAATTGTTTCAGGATTTAGGTGCGGAGATTGGCCCTTCTCTTCCTGGTAAGAGTATTTCTTTTACTCTTCCAAATGCCTTCTAGAAATGTTTTCCCAGCACTCATGGCAATGTGGAGCCTGCCAAGTACGAGCAGACCCATTCTACAGAGAGGCACTTGCCCAGGGAGGACCCCTGCATGAGCCATAGCAGAAGGCATCCATCTCTGCACACCATGGTTTTGGCTGAGACAGAGAGGCCCCTGGGGGGACACGGGCAGAGCAGGACAGGGATGTGGGGCTGCGGCTGGGAGTCTTGGGCTCTGTAATTCACATTCCTCTGATGGGGTCCCATCTGGCTGACTTCCCAGGGCCCAGGGGAAGGTGCAGTCGCCAGGAGGTGGGGCAGGGAGCACATCCTGGAGGGATGTGGATGATTAGTCTGCAAGGGAGGGGAGAACCAAGCATGCTTATAGCTTCACTGCTCTGACTCTGCCTCTTGCTCAGGAACCAAAACAGAGGTCTGCGCTCAGAAAGGCAAAAGTGCTGTGCAGAGGTGGCCTACAGAAGGAAGGAGAAAGGGGGTGGGGGGCAAAGAACCCGGGCCCAGTTTGCAGGGTCAAAGTCTCGCAGGATGTGCCCAGGAGACAGCCAAAGACAAAGCTGGGGGGTCTCCGGGACACCTCACCTAAGCTCAAAGCTGATGGAGACCATGTTCTTGTTTTTCACTTTGGATTCAACAAAAAGGTTTGAGGGACCCTGGGTCTACCTGCAAGGTAGGGAGATGGAATGCTCTCGGCATGCCATTGCTTGGAGAGGTGGGCCAACTGTCTGGCTACAATTCTCCATCTGCCAGCTTTCCTCATATTAACTCTGACTGTATCAAGGACACTGGTTCTGTTGGTCTATCCCCCGCTGCCCTGCTTCCTGCTCCCCCAGGGCCCCACCCTCCCGAGGAGGCTACAAAGCCCCCCCTCCCACCAGGAGCCTCCAAATCACTAACACGAAGCTTGCCAAAAGGAGACCCAAGCCAGTTTTCCTGGCACCATCCAAAGGACGTTACCCAAGGCTGATATGACCCAGAGCCATAAGGGACTAGGAAGAAAACAAACAAATGCTAAGGCAGACTTCCAACCTTCAAAAGCAATCTGCCTGACTCTGAGCGGCTGTGTGTTCTACGGACCTTCTTCTATTGGTGGTTGTCCTCATCCTTTGATGCTTGGGGCTGCTGGTGGGGGTGGCAGTGGGACAGCATTGGAATTTGGTGGTTATTGGTCTAGGGCACTCCACTTTTGGGGGAACAGGAGCCATAACGTTAAAAGGAGGAAAGGCTTCCCTGCCTCCAAACCAGCACCCCTTGCCTGGTCCTGCCCATGTTCCTCCACAGCCACCTGCAGTCCCCAAAGTCTCTCTACTCTGCCCCACTGGGTCACATGAGGTTCTTTTTCTCCACTCACATTTGCCACTGGACTCCTGGCAGGGTGTGTCCCAACAGCTCCCAGTGCTGTTATGCAGAAGAAGAAAGATGTGTGCCTTGTGAGCTCAGGAGCCAGAGCAGATCCCATGGAAAAGAGGGAGGCTGGTTTTACATCAGCAAGAGAAAGAGATTTCTGACAAGGAGGGACAGTGAGGAAGACCGTGGGCTCAGGAGCTAGAGAAACTCGGGCTTGATTCCTGAATTTGCTCTTTGGAGATGATCTTGGGAAAATGACTTTTCTATCTGTGCCATAGCCTTGTCTCATACGATGGAGGAAACATATCCTTAACACAGTGATCTCGAGATAGGAGAAAATATCTGTAAGTCTCCTAGCCTAATGCTAAAAAGGGGTAACTATAGGTGGGGAGGGGACTAGTATGGAGAGGGACCCCAAGGTACCTGTCCTAAGACTCTGGAATTCTAGACAACCCGGGGCAGGTGCTAAGCACCCAGTGGAATGACCTGTCCTTGGAGAAGGGCTCCCCAAGGATCCTTCCCTGAAGAAGCCCTGAGGTTTTGCTCTGGAAGCAACCTGGGAGGCAGGCCTCTGCCGCTCTCATTCTTTCCTTCTGGAGGGACTGGACTTCACCCTGTTTTCTCCGACTCCCAGGCCAGCTATTTACCTCCCCAAGATGCTCTGCTCCGGAGAGCGCGGTGATAACGCGAGGAGGCAGGTGTGTGTTCCTCTCCCAGCCCGTCCCCGCCATCGATTCAGCCTCAAGTCAAACAGACTCCGGTTGTAGCCTATTTAATTTGGCCGAAGGAAGAGAGCCAGTCCTCTGATGATCAAATATGGGTCATGGAGAGGCTTCTCCCCTACTGCAGGCTACAGAATTATTTATTTAAAAATAATTAACCAAGGATATCCACAGGAAACAAAAGCCTCCTTTTAGGAAGGAGCCTGGCAGAAGGGGTGTCGAGAGCCATTTGTTAGAACCCCAGCAATGTAGCCCGAGGCTGCCGTGGTTTTTAAACCTCATTTTCTCACCCAGCAGAACTTCATTCTAGGAGAAATGTCAAGGTGGGGCTGTTGTGTTAAAAGACCGGTGGGCCTAGACCTCTGGCTAAGAGGGAGCATCGGGAGGGAGTTAGGGGATCCCTGTTTGATCCCAGCCCTGCCTTCAGTGTATTGGGGGAACCCCAGCTTCCTCACCTCTGAGCCCGCTGGGAGAGGGGGCTGCTATCGCCCCCTGAGTGTGGTGGGAGTGAGGCAGGGGGCTGCTCGCCCATTCCTGATTCACCTGTGACCTTTCCGACCCGTGCTCCTCTCCCCAGGAGTCTGGGAATCACTCTGGGCCCAGAGAAGGTGGCTCTGGGATCAGGCAGCCGCCTCAAAGGGCGTGTGGAGGGGGAAAGTGTATCACAAGGTATCTGCTGGCGATGCACCAGAAATAGTGTTCTCGTTGGAGGAAGGAGAGGCCAGGTCCTTGGGTATTTCACAAACCCAGAAGAGCGCTTCAAAGGAAAAGGAGCGCGGGGGAGGCTCTGGAACCCAGCAACCTGGGCTGAAATCCTGGTTTTACCACACATGCGCTGTGTGACCTTGGGGAAGTGACTAAACCTCCCTGAGCTTCAGTTTCTTTGCTGTTTAACAGTCTCTGCCCCTTAGGTCAAGACGAATGACCTTAAGAGATGTGAAAGTCCCCAGAAACTGCCTAGCACATAACAATTGCTCAAGATACCTCAGCTCCTTCTACCTTGGGACCATCTTTGTCTAAAAGATGTTTTCAGGAAGGCTGAGATCACAAAACTTGACTGAGCCCCTGTCACAGGCCAGGTACTACACTAGGGCAGTAGAATGGCCTCTCCCCTTCTTCCTTTACCTCCATGAACTCTGAACGGGAATATACCACCAGGGCTCTGGTTTAATGCGACTGACTGAAGATGCTGCGTCACTAGCCCCAGAGGTCCCCAGAGGAGACAGACAATGCCAGAAGGTGGTCTTCTACCTTGCACTCACTTCCTGGTTCAAGGCACTCACTGGCCACGTCCCCATTGCTGGTCCTAGGAACCACAGCACGTTGTGTCCAGCAGCCAAAGTCCTCCCAGCTAGAATCTAGAGCCATCCCTGAGGTCCTGGGGAGGAGGTGACCTACTTCACCTGTTCCCTAGGCCTCAGGATGGGTATGGGGCTCTTTCTAAATTCCTGACGGCATGTGGGACAGAGACAACACATCCAGTTTCCATGCAATACGACTGGTCAGAAGTATCAAGGCATGACGGAACTCATGGTTCCAGAAGCCAGCATCTTCACACTCAGCTTCCTGTGCCAGCACCCTCCTCCAGGGCACTCTTCACTTTGCTGCAGCCTGGGATTTCTTTCCGAAACAAACTCGTACCATGTCATTGCCCTGTTTGGAAATCCAGCATGGCCCCTCACTGCCTCCTGGAAAAGCCACAACAGCAAGGACTGGCAGAATCAGGCCTTTGGGACTCCAAGCACCTTGGCTGTAGCCTCTCACACAATGCCCCCATACAGCCGTATCAGAGCACCTGCTGTCCGTCATGTTGGCCTGTTCACCCCCTGCTTCCATGCCTTTGCTTCTGCTGTTCCCTCTGCTGGGAAAGCTCTTCCCTTCTTCTCCATGTCACATCTTTTTTTTTAAGAGGGCTTAATGTCACCACTTCTGTGAAGCTCTCCTTGATTCATCCTGGTAGTTACCTGCTTTGCCCTTTGCATTTTACACACAGTTGAGAACCTTATAGCAGGAGTCCGTCCCCTGGCACCATACCGTTCCTTTGACAGGGTACTTCTCTTTCCCTCTTAAAGGAAGGCATGGCTATTTACTCATTGTGGCATCCTCAGAGCCTCACAGAGAGCCTGGGACTGTGACTATTTACTGAAAGAAGGAATGAGCCCTCAGCTGCTTTGAGCAGGCATGCCCCAGGACAAGAGAGCATCCCTTCCGGCGGAAGGAGAAAATGCAGTCAGTCCTACGGCAATGCTGGTGTTAAAAGCATGCATCTGTTCCAATTCTATTGATACATTATGGAATAATCTGAATGCAACGTGAATTTCCCATTTGAGGAATCCAGAAACCTGCACCCAGCCAAGCGGAGCCACAGGGGAAAACACTGAACACATTAGTGTGCATGCGCACACGCAGACGAACACACACACCCCCTTCAAGCCTCTACCAGCTACCAGCAGTTCCCTGCATGGGCTATCGGCCACCTCCACCCATATCTGGAGTTAGAACTTTCCCTTCAATTTCTGACAGTCCTCCGCCCACCACCTCATGGGAACTCACAGGCTGAAGCCCTTGTGACACCTGCTCCCCTTTGCAAACTTTAGGGCTCTTTCAAGGTAAAACGCCATATATTGTTGCACTGAAACACTTCCTAACCAGTTCACAGGGGTAAAACTCTGCTCACCTTTTTATTAGATTCTTATCTCTTCAAAGGGTGTCACTGGAGAAGTTTTGAGTAGTGTGTCCTTAACCCCATTCCCCCCCAACCCATAAACCTCATGGCTTATGCGTGACTTTACAGAGCACTGTGGTTTTTCTGATGTCAATGTCAGCTTCTACAGAACTGGCTATGGACCTGTGTTTGAGGCCAGACACAACTGCCTTGCAGGAGGACCTGGGAGAGGACCCACTCAGGGTGTAATTAACCACAAGGACTTTTCAGAAACCTGTGCTTCAGGGGACGGGAACTAGCTCAGAGCTTCTAAAAACAGCCGGAATGCCACAATTCCAGAAATCAACAGGCCATCAGCATCGAGACACTTGAAACGAATTCTCTCTGTCTCTCTGCCTTGATGATCCTGGGCCGGTCAACTTGGGCATCTCGGCATTCTTATCTACAAGATGGCCGTATGGATTTTCCTTCCTCAGAAGCCAGAATACTGAGTGAGTAAAATAAAGTGAGAGAAGCACTGGGTTTTCCGGGGAGAGAAAAAGCCGGGCAAACAGAAGAGCCATGTCAGCCAGGGAAACATGACCAGAATTGCTCTTTTATAGGAAGTGGGGGGAAGTGGGAGGTGGGGCCTCCTGGGCAATTGTGAAGCTTGGCTTATCCCCACGTGGCCTCTGGCACTGAAGCCAGGGTCCCCATTTTCCTGGGGTCTGTGAGTTGTACCCAGAATCTGGTGGGATGCCTTTCACCCTTGACATTTCCAAGCCAATCTCCCATCCCTGATAATGCAGGAATGTTCCTCCAACCGGTGGACCTTTGCCAGCGTGAACGAGCGTCCCAGCCACCAGCAGAGTAAACATTACTCAACGGGCCAGGGCTCTGTCACACACATTCTTCCCGTGTGTTTCTAACCTCATGCAGAGCACAGCCCAACCCTGCTGGGTCGAGAAACTGGGAACTTAAGCCCAGGCAAGAGGGAGCGTGTGAAGGAGAAAAGGCAACAACCCTGTCCATCAATTATGGGCAGACAGAGCTGTCTTTGCTATGACGCCAGAACTCAGGGCCAGGGAGGGGGTCAGGAGGAATGAGGTCAGTCCCGATGGGGGCCCAGTAATGGTGTCCACAGCAATCCACTCCCCCCTTTTTCCACAGAGGAAAGAGTCAGAGACACACATGATTCCGTCTTGGGAACTTCTGAGACGCTCATCTGGGATAAAAGTGGGCGCACCGTTCCCCGCTGTGTGACTAGAAGTCCAGCAACGAGAGCTTTCCACACAGGAGACAGCCCTGCTGCCTCAGTGTCCTCATCGGCGACACGGGACTCCTGCCAGTTCCTAGTCCTATTTCCTCCTCTCTGGGCATCAAGATTAATGTTTGCAGAGAGTTCAGGAGATTAAAAATCTGAAAGCCTGAGAGGAAAAAGCTGATGTAAGATGAAAGCAGTTCAAACACTAGGCTGGTTTCAATTCCACATCGCCTTCTACCTGAGGTGGCTCAGTGAGGAGGCCGGCTCGTAAGGGCAGAAACACAGACAGGCCCGCGGGGACGGTAAACACTCTTGAACTCAAGGAGTAAAGTGGAGTGATACTTAAGGGAAGCCCACAAACTGGTTTTCTTATAAAAATCAAAGCAGAGGGAGCCAAGAAAAGAAAGGGGGAAAAAAAAGTCGTTTTCCATTAAAGCATCTTGGCTGAGAACAGACCCTAACGTGTACAGAGCGCCTGAGAAAATCACACATGTGGGGAGGTAGAAGGGCAACAGAAACTCTGCCTGTCCTCCCCATGAGGCCCGCCGGGCCACCCCGCCAGGTCCTTACCCCAGAGTCAGTGGCTACAGGTAAACATCAGACAACTGGCAATGAGCACTACAGCCTAGAGTCCGTGGCTACAAGTGAGAGAGGCCAGGCTGGCCCTTGAGAGCTCAAGAAGTCCTCACCTCTGTGAGTGCCCTACACACGCTGCTCTCCGTGTGTCCCAGATGCCCATCTGACAGAATGGAAAACTGAGGTTCAACGAAGAAGAGGTTATTTTCACTACCTCTGGCTCCTTGTCTCCCCTCCAAAGCTGACCCTTCTTCCTCTTTCCTGTAGACCCCGAATCGATTCCAGGTACGCTGGGCTCCATCATGAGCCACCAATGGTTTGAAATGGTTTTGTTTACTTGTTGCTTGGCTGTATCCCTTGCTGAAATGTACACCCAATGAGGGCAAGACCTTGCTTGCCTTCTCCACTGTGTCCTCAGCGCCTTGCACAGGGCCTAGCCCATTTATTTTTATTTTCATTTATTTGATGATTCCATTTTTATTTATTTGAGAGAGAGAGAGAACGTGCGTACACAAGCAAGGGGAGTGGCAGGGGGAGAGGGAGCAGACTCCCCGCAGAGCAGGGAGCCCCGTGCGGGACTCGATCCTGTAGGACTCTAGGGTCATGACCTGAGCCAAAGGCAGACGCTTAACTGACTGAGCCACCCGGGCGCTGGGAGCCCAGCCATGTAGGCACACAGTAAATACTGTTGGAACAAGCAGCTGATGAATGAATCACTATGCTCTGGCCCTGTGCAGGACCCACACTGCCGGTCTGCTGAACAGAACGGTGGAGAAGTGGGAGTGGGAAACATCTCTCCTCTAGATCTCCTGGTTTTGCTGAGGTTAGTGGGAGCCATGCCTCTTGAAGAAGGGAGAAAGGGGAGCAAGAGAGGAGGAGAAAGAGAGTAAAAGATCATCAAGGTAGATATAGCAGAGACATGTTTGGGTGACTTGGTGTTGGAAGGCCAGAGGCTGGTGCACAGTGGTGTAAGTATCACGTATGAAGCAGCAGAGATCTCGGGCAGAGCTCTGCCTGGTGTGAAAAAGGGCCAATGGGGCACCTGTGGGGAGCCTACCCATTCCTGATTTCTTGAGACCTAAACATAACCCCCATTAACTGCTTTAAGGGGGATGGGAATGGGTGCTTCCATAAGCACAGGATGACCATTTCTAAATGTTTGGGGCTGTGGGTGGGAACCCAAATTTAGACTCACCCTGTGAGAACCCAGTATGGGGCCTCATCGGGTGACTTTGAGGAAGGATTAATTAATGGGAATTTGCTGTGGCAATATGAGTCACTTAAATGCCTTTTTCTCCAAAGGAAGTTGGAGTAAAGCTGAGAAGGGTTAATGGTGGACATCATTAGGGTAAAGGCAGGGAGGACAGACAGAGCCCGGCTGTAGTCTGGCTCCTGGGGTCTCTCTTCTCAGAGGCAGCCTTTGCGGGGAGGGGTAATGTGGCTGCAACAAAGGCCCCTGGGCTTGGCTGGCGAGGAGAATGATGATGCTTCTAGTGGGTCTGGGCAACGGGGAAAGGCTATAAAGCCATCAGCAGACTGAGCCACTAGGTGTCCACACAAAAGTAAGGTCCTAAAAACAGACATCTGTATTGTGACTGAAGGGCTCATAAAATTGCCTCAGAAAGGAGAGGTTTTCCACTGCGACCTATTCATAAGCAGAGCCCTGCTGGGAAGTGACACCCAGGGAGAAGATCCTTTGAGGCCTGTCAAGTGTCGGAGCCGCCTCGTTATGGGCACTTGCCTGGCCAGACCCCAGCCTCTTCATCACCGCTGCCAGGCATCATCACCATCGTCATCATCATGACAGATAGCCACTGGTCACCATCTCCTGGACCCCAGTCCCAGGCAGCACCAGGTGTCACTCACCGAGGCTTCAGAGGTTGGATGGTTACTGGCCTCCACTGTCAAGGAGCACTGGCAAAGCACACAGGGAGCGCCCCCTGAGGATAGCGGCAGCTTAGAGCCATCTTGCCAAATGACTCTGATCTGCACAACGTCCAGTCCCTTTCCTAGACCTCAGCTTGCTCAACAAAACCTCAGGAAGAGCCACACTAGCTCTCTTCTTGCCCAAGGGATGTTGGTAAGAGATCATAAGAACTAATCATGTTGGTAAGAGATCATAAGAACTAATCTAGCAGAACATTAAGCTAGTAGAACTAAATCAAAAGAGCAGACTTAACTAAGCTTGTAAACTAAACTAGTAGAAACTAAATGAGAACATTAGGAGAATGAATACTCCTGCTCTTTGAAAACTTTCTGGTAGCATTTAATGTTGGACGGTGTACGTGCGTGTGTGTGTATGTGTGTGTGTGTTAGGCTGTATATGCTGGTTAAGCAGCATCAATGCAGACAGTGCTGGATGATACTGTTTCTAGGAAAGGGAACACATGCTTTAAATAACAACATACTATGTTATGTAAAATGAAACAAATACCACTCGCTCAGTTTAAAACTGAGAAACAGATAATAAAATGGGATTTATGCATTCACCTTTTTGGATGTGAAGCCCTCCCTGACAGATCTCATCACTGCAAGATACACAGAACCTTGGCCCTATGCCAGGCACCAGTTGTGGACCAGTGGTGAAGAAAGCCCACTGAGGCTCAGACGCTGGTACGGCCCAGAATTCTACCATTCAGAATACATACACAGTTCTAGAGCCTTCCAGAGCAGCTCTGTTGGCAGACAGAACAGCCTTACTTGGTTTGTTTCTTTTCTTGGACACGTAGGGATACAAACCCTCTACTTCACCTACCAGGAGGATTCTCCAGGAGGAGGAGCAGATCCATCTGTTTCCATCTGTAAACTCGAATGTTTCCATTCATGAAATATCTTGAGATATATTAAGCAGTTATTTTGTGCCCACCCACCATGCAAATCGATGTTACGCAGATGAGAGATGTTATTTAGAGGTTTCCCATCCTCGCCAAGCAAGAACTCACTGGGCTTTATTGCCAGCGCAGTCCAACAGGTGCTGGCCAGGAGGAGGCTCCCTGCGGCCCCCAGGGCCAGAAGGCCTGGGCAGGCGGGCTGCCACTCAAAGGCCCTGAAAGTGTTAACCTCCAACAGGGATAGGTGTCTCGTTTCCACCCATTATAAATCTGTTTATTGTGACTGGCCCCACCCAATTTGCTGGTGCTGTAAAGCTCTAATGGTCCCTAATAAAGGTGGAAGGATTGTAACAGCACACAGTTCCTGAAATGGGGAAGGAGCAAGGGAGAGGGACAGATGATGAACTTAACAATAAGATATCGCAATGGCCAACCTTCCTCTGCTGCTGGGTCCCAAGACTCCACAGGATCCCCCATCTCCAAATAATAATCTGTCAGACCCAAGAGGTCCAACTCTCTCATTTGTCAGAATCCCTAGGAAGTGAAGCAATTGGCCCAAGGTCACTCCAATCATGGCTCAATCATGGCTCTGGAGTCTCTGGCCCTTCTCTCCGCTGCCTCACCTCTCCCAGCTCAGCAAAGGGCCATCCAGACAACCATCAACCCCTTCACGACTCTCCTGTTCCATCAGGCCTTGCAATACCCAGCCCTGACTACAGACCTCCACATCTCTTCAGGAGTTTGTTGAAACTCCCCATGCCTGACGCCCCCCATGCCAGGTTTTGATTTTAAAAAGGAGACATGCATGTTTTTAATGAGCTTCCCAGATGCCTTTTATGTGGCCTGGGAAGGAGATGTGAGAAGCCCAGGTCTTGCCAGTACTGCGATGTCATGGTTTCTGATGCCTCAAGTGAGAAGCAGGGCTCCTGCACAAGAGAGACTTCCAGGGTGAAACTGCCAAGCTACACCCCTGTCAAGAACCCAGGGAAACCCAGAGCTCTTCTTTCCACTCAAGGCCTGGAGGGCTCCAGAGCCAATAACACCTGGTTGTGGATCATCCTTAAGACGCTCAACAGCCCTCAGGAGGTAGGTACCATGATCCCTAGTTCACAGAGGAAGAAACTGAGGTTCAGAGAGACCAAGTAACCACCAGACAGTGAAAGAACCACAGATCAAGCCTGAGCCTCTCTGGGGTGCTACCACCCATGACCCAGATACACCCTTCGGAGTGTGGTCCGGGAAGGGACTGATTGTAGCCTGCTTGCCTCAGGGGGTGTAGACTTCCCTCCGGAGCATCATTAAACACCAAAAGAGATCTGCTCCGTGTTCCTCCAACCTGAGAAGGACGTGAGTGTGGGTCCTAAGAAAGTTGGTTCTTGGCTTTCTGAAAGCATCAGAGACCGAACTTCGATGACCTGTTTGTCTGGCCGCTGCAGCCAGAGCGGAGGGCAATGGGCAGCGGTCTAGAGCAGAAGCTGGCTCACAGGTGTAGGGAAGGAGCTTCCAGAAAAATCAGCCCTCTGGAGCTTCTGAGGTTTCCCACATTCACTGCAGGGGGTGTGCTCCCCCTCCCCTTCCTGCTGCTCTTTTCACCTTAAATTTGGGGGGGCTTCCCTCCTAAGAACAAAGACCATTAAGTTTCTCAGACCCGGCTTCCACCGAGGAAGGACCACACCCCCTCTAATTGGCAGATTCCCGGGGCTAATTACTCACAAGCAGGGTGCTCACGCCTCCCTGAATTAAAGGAGAAAAATGCCCTCCAGGAAATTCAGGGTCATCTTATGAACCTGACCTCCTGGCTACATGGTCATGAGCCTCTGCCCCTCCCCATGATCCTTGGCGCTTCCCCACTTTTCTCTTCCGGTTTAGTGCATTTGCACTACATGCCTATTGTACCGGACATGGCCCTGGAAGTCTGCTATGGATGTCACAGGGCAGTCGTCCTTGGAAGAATAAAAACAGTATTCTACGAGGGAGGCCAGACTTCGCCGGCCGCAAACACCAAGATGAGTATCTAGTGGAAAACACTCAATTTGTCTAAAAGCCTGGGGGCGCCTGAGTGGCTCAGTCAGCTAAGCATCTGCCTTTGGCTCAGCTCACAATCCCTGAGGTCCTGGGATTAAGCCCCACATCGGGATCCCCGCTCAATGGGAGCCTGCTTCTTCCTCTCCCTGCCACTCCCCCTGCTTGTGGGTGCACGTGCGCACTCTGTGTGTCAAATAAATAAAATCTTAAAAAAAAATTCTCTAAGGGTTAGGACTGGAAGACCTCCAAGAGGAAGGGAGGGAAAGGAGGGGGGAACCCCAAAACAAGGCTGTGCAAGATATGGCATTAGCTACCATTTATGAGCACCTGCAATCTCCAGGGTGTTTCCATACATTATCTCATTTAATCCCTGTGGCATCTGTATGACTTGGCGTCCCCATTGGACAAATTGAGAAACTAGGGCTTAGTGATCACAGAGATTTGCCCAGGGTCACATAGCTCATAAGTGGTCAAGTTGAAGGTGGAATTCAGGTCTTCCCCGACAGCCTGTGATTCTGTTGCTAGATCATGAAAGCAAGTCCACAGATCATCTTCAGTGTGTATGAAGCATCTGGGTTACTGATGGTCAGGCGTCTATGGCACAGGCTGGACAATGGGATTTTTAGAAGCTCCTTAGTTGATTTCTAAGGTGTGACAAAGTTTGGGAACCATCATCCTAGAGTGGGGGTCAGCTAACTATGGCCCACACTCCAAAGCAGCCTGTTTCTGTAGGATCCATCAGCTCAGTGTGGTTTTTACATTTTTAAATGCTTGGGGAAAAAGTTAAAAGGTGAGTATTTTGTGATGTTTGGAAATTATAGGAAATTCAAACTTCAGTCCCATAAATCAGGTGTTGCTGGAAGACCCTCACATTCACTCACCTATATATGGTCCAGAGCTGCTTTTATTCTGCAGAGTCCAGCAAGTTGTGAAAAGAGACTATAGTGCCTGAAAAGTCTAAAATATTTACTGTCTAGTTCTTTCCAGGGTAAGTGTGCCAACCCCTATACCAGACCACTAGAATAACCACAACTGAATGCTTGACTTGACCTTATTGTGGGGTTATGTTTCATTCATATCTACATCTATATATCTTCCCCATTTGTGCTTGTACTTCTCCTTGAAAAGTGGGTAGAGGCAAAATGCCAGATCTTGGGCCTTCATATCAAGAAGTTCGCTTCAACCTTCAACAACCAGGGCTCCAGGGTGGTTCCGTCTGTTAAGCATCTGCCTTGGGCTCAGGTTCTGATCTCAGGGTCCTGGGATCGAACCCCAGGGCAGTCTGTCTCTTCCTCTCCCCCTAACCCTCCCTGCTGCTCCTGCCCCTGTGTGGGTGTGCTCTCTCTCAAATAAAATCTTTAAGAAAAAAAAAAAAAAAAAAAACAAAAACAAAAAACCAACAGATTCCAAGGGCACTTCTCCAGGAACCTGCTGGCCAGGGCTCTGCCCTTGTGGGCAGCTTCCTTCCTCCTTCGAGCTGATTGGAGACAACAAGGAGTCCTTGAATCATTTAAGGGTCCTTCAGGGGGATGATTAGGCATGGCCCACCGGGCTGCCTACTGCGATAGCGCTCCCGTATCTCCCAGCCTCTCTGTGCAGTGCCTCTGAGCCCAGCCAGCCCACAGCCAGGTGTCTTTGTATGCAGACCAGGGATGGGCCACAACTATCAGAAGGAGGTTACCAGCAGAAGCCTCTGAAGGCTGGGCCTCTTAATCTCATTAATATCCTGATTGTCTTCCTCAATCTAGTGGCAGCCCATGGGGTGGTACTGCAAGATAAACGACCTTCAAATTTAGCAGATAAAACGACCGGCAGATAAAGTCCCGACGGAGGAGAAGCGCTCAGCTCCTAAGTGTTGGTACCAAAGTGTTTCCTGAAGTACCAGATGTTTCAGGGCAGGATTTGTTTCTTTTCTGAACTGCAATGATCTATTACTCAGGGACAATGGGGCTTATTTGCCAGGGGGACCTTTGCTGTGGAGATGAATATTTTTACAGCCGCCCTCATAAACCCCGCCTCTTGTCTGCGGGGGGGCCCCGGGAGGGGGCGGAGCTCCAGAGGGGAGCTGAGGTGCCCAGGCTGTCTCTGGGCCCCATTAAGCTGTTAAGGCATTTAGTGCCCCAGACAGGGCTGACTACAAGGGCAGTTCAAATCCCTACCCAGATGGGGCTGAGTTCATGAAAGAGGAGGCTTGAATTTCTTGAAGGGGCAGGGTGCAGAATCTTACTTGGTCAGGGGCAACTGCTGGGGGGATGGGGGCAGGCGGGAAGCAATAAACCAGCCAGACTGGGTGACCCCTCCATCCTTGGCCCAGCTCTCCTAAAGCCTTTTTGTCATTCAGAGGGGAGCAGTAAGAATGTGGGAGAAGAAGGGACTATGGGAGTAGTGTGTGTATGTGTAGTGTGTATGTTTCCATGCCTGCTAAGTTCTTAGCATCTGCATAATGCAGAGAGATGGTAAGCGTGTGACAGTTTTAAACCTGTCTGCCACTTACTAACTATATGAACTTGGGCAAATTATCTACCTTCTAAACCTCTCCCCTTCCTTGACTGTAGAATGGGGGTGTGGGGACAGAAGGTTTCTACCCTTATAAGGTGGCTGTGAGGTTTAACTGAGATGATGCATATAGGCGCTCAGCCCAGGGCCTGGGACCCAGGAAATATTTAATCAACACTAGATGTTATGATTATTCACATGCAGCCATAACCCTTCCATTGGGCACTTTGGAGATTTCCTCCGGTCCTACCAATTTCTGCATCAGGGAGAAACAGCAGCAACCACACAGATATCCTGGCCCAGGGTTCGATTTGTCTAAGACCCAGGCTTCGATTCTGGTGGGTGACTTGAGGAAGACGTGTGAAGGGGACCAAGCAGGGGAAGTGGGTAGCAGGATTCAATGGGTTTCAAGCTCTGATCTGACCACTGGGCCAATCAAGTCCACCCTGGGCTTGGAGAGGGGGCAACAAAGTTCGAAGGGAGGCAAGAGAACATGGCCACAGAAATGAAGTCCCCCGTGTAAAAAGGCTGCCAGTCAGGGTATCCAAAGATTATTCTGAAAGGGCTCCCTCTCACCTCTGTGTCTCACTTTCTTTCTAGGAGGATGAACCTCAACCTCCCCAAAAGATGGTGTAAGAGCGAGGACACAACATGTGGGGTGAATGAAGGCTGATGAGGTCTTTCTGCCCCTCACTGGCAAGCTGTCCAGGTGAGTCTGCTGTAGACTGGAGTGGAGGCTACACGGAGCCCCACAGCTCATGCAGCTGGATCCCTAGCCTTGGCCCAAGCATCGGCTTCCCTTGCAGGCCAACTTCCTCCTCCTCCTTCTTGAGCCAATCAATACAAGCACCTGTCTCCAACCAGTCCCTTTCCTTGCCACAGCCCTGCTCTCTGACCTTTTGGGGGCCTTTCTCTTGATTCCGCTCCAGAATGGAGATGGGGCCATCACTCCGGGCCTCCTCAATGGCCTCAGAATGGGCTGTCATGGGGCCTCTAACCAGGGACAGCTCCTGCTGGCCAGAGCTGGAATGAGGGGGGGCGGATTGCAGATAAAGGCCTTCCAGGCTGAAGATAAATGGCTGCCGGCAGCCCGCTACAGTAACTTCAGGCCCCCAAGAAGAGCAAACAAAGGGTGCCCCTGTGACTCTCCCTGGAAAGATGAAGGCCCATCAGCGGCAGCCAGGCTGGTTCAAAGCCCCAACTTAATTGTCAATTAAGCATGCATAAGGGGGACAAAGCCATGACAACCCTGGGCTGCATGCTGGTGCGTGATTGTAAAGGCGGGAGGGGCAGCCCCCGAAAACAGCTGATTCTGCTGACAGGGTGTTTGTGGGGCACCTTGTAACCAATCAGCTGCTGACAGAGGCAGAGTGCTCCCCCTGCCACTCCTATTGTGCGGGACATTCCAGCCCCCGGGTCACACTGTGGTCACTGTGGGCCAGTGGGACGCAACCCACCGACACTGGCCGCGAGACCAGGGGCTCGTTAGAAACGGGATGCTCTCTTCTCCAGGAAGAAGGGTCAAGGGGAGGATGGGTTTCTCCTGTGCCCCCAGGAGCTCCTGGCTCACGTGTGGGGGGGTGGCAGGAGAGCAGAGTAGGGGCACTGGGGCCTTGTCTCCCTGCCCCCCACCCCAGGCTCAGCCTTAGAGGGTACTAGGGCTGACGCTGACTCTGGGTCTTGGTTTCCTCCCTGGCCCCCCACAGAGCTCTTTTTTTTTTTCCTGTGTCCAGGTACATTCTGGGCTTGGCTACAGGCCATACCAATAGGAAGCACATTGCCAGGCTCTGCAAACCATACGCAGCCCACCCTGAGCCCGGAGCTCCAGCCTGCTGTCTGCCGAGCCTGGGGTGTGTCCCCTGGGAGCCCCAGCACAGTTCACTGCTACCCCTGCAGCCTATCACACCTCCCAGCGTCCTGCACCCCAGGCCCCAGCCCGGCCCCAGGCGCATGTCACTGCCTCTTAGGACACGATGCCCCCGGGTGTGAAAGTCCAAAGGAAACGGATGGCTGCTGCCTGCCTTTCTTTCTGCGGCTGCTTGTCAAAACCGCAGTAATCATGAGAGTCGTCACCATTTACTGGGAAAGAGGGTGTTTACACGTTCTCTCATTTAATCCTCACGTGGGCCCGATGAGGCAGGTCCTCTTTCTTTGTTCTACAGACAGGCAAGTCGGACCTGGAGAAGTGACATGACTGGGTAACCCGGCTGTTGTGGGGATCAACCTGGCTAGCTAGGGGCAGGATTCAGAACCAAGTCCAGAGAACCCCCTCTCTGGGGATGCACAAGCACTGCCACGATGAGCCCGGAGTGAAAATTCAGGCAGAGGGGAAGGCGGCCACATGAACACACACAGTGTCCCCTCATTATTGCTCTATAAACAGGAGTCCCTCCCTAGAAACACACACGAAGCCCCAGACGACAGCCTTGGGCCCTAGATGGTTCTGTGCATTCCATGCCAGCACGATGCCTTCCCAAGGAGACGAGAAGCTTCTGTGGGCAGGACGCACACGCACCTACGTGGCGCTGAGTGGGAATCGGCAGGCCCGAGTTCTAGGCACGTCTGCCACCCTCGCTCTCTTAACTTGGCCAAGTTACTGCTTTGTTTGGGTCTCTGTTTCCTTCTTTGAAACTCCTCCCAGTTCTAGGATTCCATGATTTTTTTCAAAGACTGAGGTCTGGTCGGTGGACCCCAGAGAACCCACTCCAGGGGGACCATGCGTCTCGGGACCCCGATCAGAGGGCTCTTGGGCTGTATTTGGCATGCACCCTGCTCAGTTTCCAGTACCTGCCTGGCTCCTCTGGCCCCGCTCTGTGTCTCCTGTCAGTATACAGAAGGCTTCTGCCAACGACCCTGTGGTGACCTCACCACAACCCCAGCTTGTCAGAAAGCTGCCCAGCCTTTGTTCGGCTTGCAGGCTCCCTGACTTTGGTGTGGAGATCACAGGTCCCAGCACAATAGCCATTGTCTTCTCAATAATGCCCCTTGCCCCAACCACGCCCCCCACCGCTCCAGCCCCTGCTCTGTGGATCACCGCGGGCGGGCAGCAAGTGCCCCAGTCATGCTCTGTGCTGGCCACATGCCGTTTGGTCTGCCCTCTGAACCCTTGCTTTGGATTTCCGTTACGGGATGGACTTACTCTGCCATCAGGCTAGTGCTCTTCAGAGGTGGGGCAGCAGGGGGGAGGGGGCTTCTTGGCCTTTCAAGAATAACCTGAACCTTTTCCCTGCGTGGCTGAACCTTTCCCTTCTGCAGGAGTGGGGTTCCAAGAAGGCCCCAGGCCTGGCCAAGGTACCCAGACACCCTGGAAGCAGTCATGTTGTGGGAGCAGTGTGCGCAAGAAATGCTTGGCAACAGCCCAGCCGGGCCCCCCACCACTGAGGCCAGCCCCAGGCCTCAGACTGCTCCCTGCAGCAGAGCAAGCAGCTGGCAGAGTTGCAAATGAGGCCTGGTTCTCCCTTAGCAAACCCTTCCCCAGAGCAGGGGGCAGATCATGCCATCCTCTTTCTACACGGACACCAAGCCAGCCTCAGTAAGCACCCTCATGCTGGGCAGCCAGCTTTCCGGGAAGGACTAAGCCCCTGGGGGACGGGGAAGGGCGGGGCGGGGAGAAGTGCTCTGCCTCAGACCAGGCCTGATGCACCACTCAGCATATAGGGGCGCTTTCCCACAGTGACGATGTAGGCTTTGGGCGCGACAAGCCCAAACCCCGTAGCAGAGACGCCTAACTCAGGCCGGGGGCCCAGCACAAGGCAGCGCACAGTAGGGACTCAACCAGTTTGGGCCATCTCAGCCCTGCAAAGCTGTCAGGTGAGATTCTGCACTAATTCTGGCAGAGCACGGAAGCCAGCAAGAGACTGCCAGCAGAGTGGCCCTTCCCCACAGGCCTCTGGGCTCCCCCTGCTAGGGCTGGATGGAGCCCCCGCATGGGATCTGGACAGGGTAGAGGGGACCCTGTAGTTCAGATGTGGAGTGCCAATAAAGCAGCCTCTCCCATCTCATGGGACTGTTGCCCTGCTTTGCTGAGTCAGCAGCCACCCAGGGAGAAGAAAGGAGACCCAGAGAAAGTTGAGGAAGAGGGACTCCCCAGAGTCTGAGCAAGGACTCAGAGGAAACCTGAGTGCAGCCACACACTGTTCTCCCAAGAACATTCTGGCCACGGGAGCAGGCCAGCCCTAGCACCGTCCTGCCATTTCCTCCTCAGGAAAAACCTTGCGCCAGCCCAGACCGGTGGGGAGAAGCAGGTTGGCTGGGCCTCTGAGGCACTGGGGCCTGGGCCGGGCTTACCTGGCAGCTTGTTTGGAGGAGAGGCACCGGGCTGGTGGTGGGGAGAGCCGTGGGAGAGCAGGGGGTCCAGGCTGTGCGTCTGGCTCGAGCTATAGGCGTCCATGGCCAGCTTCTGCCGGAACGCCTCCTCCTTCCTGCGGTTTGCAAACCAGTTGTAGACACGGACCTCAGTGACCAGGTTGGAGCCCAGGCCGTGGGCTTTGGAGGGGGAGACACCTCGCTGCAAACATTCTGCCCTGAGGATGAACGGGGAGGAGGAAGCAGGGGAAGAGGGTGAGTGAGAGCAGCCAGGGGGAGGCCTACTGGTCCTTGGCCCCAGACACAACATCTCAGTGCTTCTGCTCAGGAGCGTGAAGAGGCCAAGGACAGAGGTGGGGCCTGGGGAAAAGCCTGTTCTGAGAGAAGTCCAGCCCATGGAGTTATCTGGCTAGAGTAGGGCCGAAAATGGGCCGCACAAGCTCTGTGTCCCCGGAATGAGAGGCTCAGGCCTCTGGTGTGGCTCCCCACACAGAGAGAGCAGCCAACGGGCAGGTAATGCAGGGAGAGGGTCCAGACAGGGCCTCTTGATATCTTATGTTGTGACTCTTCCCAACCTACAAAAGGTGAAATCTTTCGCTAGCTCCATCTGAACCCCTTCGAGGGACTTCTGTTCGTTTAGGGTTCAGATAGCCCCCACAGGGTGCCAGGGATGCCATATTCCTTATGTGCCACAGGAATCCTCTTCAAAGGGCAGGCTGGGAGTGGTGAAAGGAGGAACAGAGAGGTGCATGGTCTCTAGCTTTATCACTGCTGGCCAGGTGGGAGAGGGACTCTCAGAAACCGCTGGGGGCTGGGGGGGCGCTTCTCATTAGCAGGGGGACAGAGCACAGCCATGGGGATTCTGTGACATGTCCTTTCCTGGCTTCAGCTCCCTAGTCATATCCTGTTGTCAGAGCCAGCCCAGCCCAGAGATGGACAGAGAGCCCGCAGGTCTTGGCCAGAGCAAAGACCAGACTCATTATTACTTCATTTCATTTCATTTATTGAGAGTCAGTACAAGCTCTCGTACAAGAAAGGGGGGAGGGGCAGAGGGACAGGGACAGGGAGAACCTCATACACACTCCATGCCCCGTGAAGAGCCTGACATGGGCCTAGATCTCATGACCCTAAGATCATGATGCCTGGAGCTGAAATCAAGAGTCGAAAGGTTAACTGACTGAGCCACCCCGGTGTCCCCCACCTTTTGCAGACCAGACTTTTTAGGAAGTCAAAGTTAATGTTGGAGTCAGGGAAGATGGCAGGAATGAAAGAAAAAAAAAAAAAGATATCCCAAGGATTTCTAATCATTTTCTTTAAAATTATATGTGGTTGTTAAGATACAGAAGAATTCTAAGCAGTGTGGGCAGAGTGCATTGGACAGATCTAACCAATTCTTTTCCACCAAGTTTCCTCCTGGACCAGTAAGTTGGTCAAAGCCAGAGCCAGTCTCTGGCTAAGGGACCATTTTTCCCTGGTCTGCATAGAGGTCAAACACTGGTTCTTGTCCTACTGACATCTTATTTTTGAACCAGCAACCTCCAAATTATCTTCCCTACAATAACAGCTCATCATTTAAGTACCCCTTTCCTCACAATCAACTCAACAAAGCGATGTACGCTTCTTATTTCTCAACTCTAGGCCTTCTCAGGGTCTTTTTAAGGTTAACGTGGGTCACGACTCCCCGGGAGAAAGAATGCACTTGAAGTTTCTCAAACTTATTTTTTAATAGTGTGAAACCAGGGTTCCATGGATCACACTTTGGGAAACCCTGCCGTAGCCACACTTAGCTGGATAACCAGTACTTCAATATCCCCGCACTGTAGGGATGGATCTCAGGTCCATGTGCTTGCCCGCCTGCTCGAGTGAGCTTCTGGTGGTGTTACCTGTTGCACTCCTCCACTAAGGCCTCCCTCTCTTCCTTGCTGGGGTTCTTTTGCCGGTCGTAGGCCTGGTACAAGATTTGCTGGGATGCGGGCCCCCATTTGAACCGGTTGCGACGCATCTTCTTGTTGGCGGGCTCAGAGCAGGCGTCATCGGACTGCCCAGGCCCCTGGCTCTGTTGACTGAACTCTGGAAAGAGAAACAGCAGCTGATCCTGACTGCTTTTGTCTGTCATATTTCCAGAACTCTGGACTGTCTGGTTGAATTCTGAAAAGAGAAAGGAGTAGATTTGATAGGGTCTGTAGCCTTCACTTGGCAGACAGACAGACAGATAGACAGACAGACAAAAACACCTTTATTCCTCTCCCCTAAGCTTTGCCATCTGCCATTACGACGTGTGGGGCCATGGGGTTCAGAGGGGAAGCCCACAACAGACCCCTCCACCAAAGCCACTGCTTTCCTTTCTCTGAAGGAGCTCCCATGTGGCCCAGCCCTTGTCTGAGCGGCAGTGTGTTTTCGTCGGCTCACTGGCCCTCAGACATGAAGCAAGCCTCTGAACCCTGAACTCTTGTATTTTGGTGTCCAGGAGGATGAGCTCAACCAAGTCTCAGGTCTAGAGGTAAAGGGCTCAAAGATACAATATGCTCTTCGACCAAATATTCAGAAACCAAAAACAGCTCTCCCCAGTGCTCCTCTCTCCTCATGCATCCTAGGCATCTACCTTATGATGTTATCCCCTCGGAAAAACTCAAAACCTGTTCACTATTACTTAGAAATAAATATAACTGGAGTTTTAGAATAGAAAGAGAAGAAGCTCTCAGATTTCAGATAATTTCACACAATGTGTGTGTCCGTGTGTGTGTGTGTGTGTGTGTGTGTGTGTCCAGGGGTCCATGTATGAGGGAAACAGCCCAAGAAGGAAAGGTCTTACGGATCTGCCTCACTTTTGACAGACGGCAAATGCAGAAGACTGCAAACACAGGACCTTTCTAGCAATGGCATTTAATGAGTTGGAGAAAGATAAATGTAGACAAAGCGATGCTCCCCGTCAATTCCCAGGATCTGGGTACATAGTGACCCTCAATACATTTTTTTGTTGAATGAAAGAATGAAAGGTGGCAGCTCACCCACTGGGGACACTCTAGCCCATGTGGTTTAAATGAGATTTACTATTCACTTGTGGGAGAAGAGAACTTTTGTTTTCGTCTTAGAACTACACGAACCAGGGTTCAAAGTCATTAGTTCCATTTTACAGATGAACAAACACAGAGGCCAGCCACCCTGCTGAGCAAGGACACATGACAGATTCACTTCCTAACTGCCAGTCCCCAGGTTTTGGACCTTGATGTTTTTCTTTCTTGATTCCTGGAGTCACTTCTGCAGGAGTCAGAGGCAACTTGATCCAAAATTCTCCAAGTTTCAGAGTCAGGCCACTATTTAATGCTCAAATTCCCTCCACGACACCCTGCCACGTGGTCTTCCAGTCTACTCCCCTCCAGCGATGGGGAACTTACTACCGGTCTAGGGATCATTTTCCATTTTGGCCCATCCTTGGGAACAGTGGGCCTCTAACCAGCCTGAACTTGGGACTCTGCTACAGGCCGTGCTGGGCTTCGTCTGAATGGTTGCCAACTGGCCAAGTTCTAAGTAGTGTCTGACCTATCCCTGGGGCCTAGGATTTGGGTCCTACCCACTCTGGAGGATTCTCAGGCCACTTTCGGCTCTGTGTTCAGTGATTCCCAACAAGTGCTTCAGACACTTCGAGAGAAGCCCTGCCCAAGCTCTGGGCAGGAAGCCACTGCCTCAATTCTGGCTAATGGAGGGCCCTACCCAAGTCACCTAACTCTCCCCACCCCCGCCCTGCCTGTTTCCCTGCCTGTGGGTCAGGATGATGATGGGGACCCACATTTCTAGGGAGGCCTTGTTTTTCCAAGTGCCTCCACACCTCTTACATTACTGGGTCTCCATGGCCACCAGCTCGTACAGCCACCTGAGGGAGAGTAAGTGGGGGAGGAAGAAGTTCCTGTCTCAAGGTCTCCTCTCCTCCTCCTGGCGTCACCAAGAGTAAGAGGCAAGGCCAGTAAGGATAATCCCGAGGACCCAGGAGCCACAGGAGGCTCTTCCTGTGTTTCCCAAATACAGATCATGACAATGAACGTGTATTGAGCCCCCCGTATGGTGGGGTATCCAAAAGGTCCATCTAATTCTCACAACATCTCCATGCAAGAAGTCTGGTCTTTTCTGTTTTATAGCTGAAGAAACTGAGATTCAGACTGCTTATAGGACTTGCTCAAAGTTGTATGGACGTGAGGCACGGGCCACAGCCCTACAGAGACGACGCCTCCTTAATCAGCAACCTTTGCATCGCCTCTTGGTACAAACCAAACCCAAACAATACATCCACAAAACCATCACATCTGACTTGGGTGGAGGTAACAGAACTGACTAGTTTTGTCTGTGGTAGGGGTGAGGCTCCCTCACAGCTGCCCAGAGTTTGGGGTGGCCTCTGTCTGAGGGCTGCCTTCTGGGGAGGCAGCCTCCCTGCACGCATGCCCAAATCGGCCAGGTTGCCTTGACTGCAGGTGCCTGGAAACATCTGGGCTCTGCCCACCTCAGGGCCCTAGCCTCTGGAGTTTTGAAGAACTAGACTTTGGCCCATCCTCCAGCTACCACCATCTCTCCTCCGCTTCCTTCTAGATCAATGGGGGGGAAGCAGGGAGACAGAAAATGTTCTGGTTTCAGCAGCCTCTTTATAGGCTCAGGAGCTAGCTTGGACAAGCAGATTCTCTACATGTGCATGGGCCCATGAATATTATCACTGATATCATTTTTCAGTTTTCAAAAAAGTATGTCTTTTTAAATGCTCCCCCTTGGTTTGGGGGGTAGGGGGGAAAAATGAAACAAGATGGGATCGGGAGTGAGACAAACCATAAGAGACTCTTAATCTCACAAAACAAACTGAGGGTTGCTGGGGGGTGGGAGGGTGGGGATAGGGTGGTGGGGTTATGGACACTGGGGAAGGTATGTGCTATGGTGAGTGCTGTGTAATGTCTAAGCCTGACGATTCACAGACCTGAACCCTTGGGGCAAATAATACATTAAATGTTAATAAAAACAATTTAAAAAAATAAATGCTCCCCCCTTTCTCCTTTCACACGTTCCATCTCACTTGCTAATTTTTATCCCATGCTTGTGTATCTTGTATTCATCCTGTAAGAATTGGGTCCAATGCCACCTCCTCTAGGAAGCCCTCTGTGATATCTCCAGGCAATTTAGCAATTCCTCTGCTGCCCCTTGTGTATACCTTTATAACAGCTCTTAGAAAGCGACAGTCATTATTTACTTAAACATGCCATCTCCCCCATCAGGTGGTAAACCTCGGAAAAAAGAGCCGGTGCATCTTACAGCCCAGGACAGTGTTTGGCACCTAATAGATGTTCAAATAATATTTACAGAATGAAGGAATGTTTCTTAAGATTTAGATCTCATGTGGCTTTAAAACAATAATGATTTTAAAAATCCCTTGCAGGAGGAAAAAAAAATCCCTTGCAGGGACAGTCTCATCTCAAGCATCTTGTGAAACTTTCTGGGACATGTGTCTTTTTCATAGCTTCTAACTGGCCTTTCCTGGATCTCTCTGCTTTCTGAGAGATCCACTGAACACAGGGAGGCAGCTCATACTGGAGATGCCACATGAGGCTTGGACTAGAGTGAGGGCAGGCCCAAGAGTTCTCTGGCCTTCAGAGACTGTGGCTCCTGAGAATGTTCTCAGACTCTCCAGGAATCAGAGAGAGTTGCTCCATGTCAGAAACACAGATTCTTAAAGACCTGTGTGTGGTGAATCAACCCAGAGTTTAAAAGGGGCCCCTTCTCCTATGCAGCAAAGACCTCTGGCTTTGCTGCTTCTCATCTACCCATTTAATGCTTTCAAAAGACAGACACCCTAGGAGATGGAGGTCTAAAACCTTTCCCTCCTCCAGGAAGCCTTTCCGCCCACGGGCACAGAGACAATAAATACTGAAACAATCACTTCAGAGCACTGTAAGGCAGAAAACAAGAAAGATTTTTTAGAAAGTGGACATTCAGCGAGAGGGGAAAAAACCCAACCCAGAAAGTGGTGGAAATTAGTATCTTGATGAAGAGAGAGGAGCCCATGGCCCAGAGGACAGTGGATGGGAAAAGTGGAAAACTCATACAAAATTTTCCTGGGAAAAGGGCCAGATCAAAATAATTAAAGATAATGTAAAAGCATATTCTCCTAAAAATAAAAACAGTCCATCATTCAAATGCAGTTCAAACTTCCCTACGCTTCAAAACAAAAATCTCTTGGTATTACTGAGTGGAAGAAATCTTGGGACAGAAAGGAAATTTGGGGATGGAAGTGGGAATGACAGTAACTGATTGGTCAGTGTCCCAAATGGAGACACTGCTGCTATGTCCTGATTTAGCCAGAGCGGCTTCCTCATCAGACAGGGTCATCAGCTGAAGTCTTAAAACTGTGTCGATATTGACATATGTCTGGGATCATCCTAAATTGCTTTGGGATGAGAGTGCTCCCGCTCCTGGAAACAGGGTTGAGTTCTGACTGTATCTGTATCTACAGCTATCTTCTGTTTTGTACATGCTCTCCAGAGGGGAGGAAAAGAACAGTATTGGTGATCAACAGGTATGGATGGCTACTCTTCCTTGGGAACTCTGATCTGTGGCAAGGGGAGCTGTTTGGTTTAGTTTGGGGACAACAGTCCACTGTTACCCACTTGGTTTCAAAGAGAAGGATGCTGGAAGCGGGGACCAGAAAATTCAATGTACATTGCACACACTAATGGACTCATCAAGCCAGCTGGCTGAGTAGTAAGGGACCATGGAAGAAGAAAATGATGGAAATCAATCCGCTGTATGGTAACTACAAAAACCAAATCCACCTGCCAGCTTCCTTATATCTGCCAAATGCTCCGCAGGCCTTCTGGATGTAGAGGAAACTGAGGCATCCCATAGGGGTCAGAGTTAGGGAAAAGGTCACTCCAGGTTGAGATCCAGGGGGGATTAGAGCACTTACGTCGGAGGATCTCTCGTTGCTTTCGGACGTACCAGGTGTAGAGGGCTGCGCGCTTCTGGGTCTTCATGGGGGTGCCCTTGTTGAGATGCTGAGAGAGGTGGGACTGGTTGAGACCCGTGACATCGACCACTTCCCTCTGGGGGATGTTGTGTTGCTGCATGTAGCCCTTAATCATTTTGGCAGCCCTCCAGGGGTCCTCACTAGACAGATAAGCAGATGGTTAGGATTTTGGTGGAAGATGTCTGGGTAGAAATATTCCATTTTTAGGGCTTTTACCTACACTCTGTGCAAAACCCTGATCTTCACCCTCTTCTCCATCTGCCCAAGTGACATCCAGGGGAGAGAGGTGAAGCCAAGACAGAACCTAAAGGAAAGGGAGACGAGAGCTCCTATACAGTATACTCAGTCCCTGTCATCGGAGATCAGGAGGATAAAGGTGACAATGACGTCCCATCTTCAGGGATGGGAAGGCACTACCAGCACTCCCTTTCTTTAGCAGAAAGAAAAGTTCCTATTTTATTTTGCTTTCCTTCATTTTCCTGGAAAGTGAGGGACGGAAGGCAAAAGGCCTTCTGGAAAGTGGAGATGCCATTAACTTGGGGCTGGGTTGGCTGATCCTCCTGCAATGACAGGGGGCAGCACCGGTCTGGAATTCCAGACCTTTTCCACATTATTTCCTTTCTGAGTAGGTGTCTCAGTTTTTTGTCCTGTAAAATTGGAGTGAAACATTTGTGTCCACCTCCTGAGAAGCAAGGAGGACTTCTCAGTCAACTGTTAAAGTTTTCAGAGTTTCAGAAAAGTTTTTAAGAAATACAATGATGTTCCTCCCAGAATGAAGAATCCCTCCAGGGAGGTAACGGCAAGTTTAAAAACCAACCAACCAACCAAACAAACAAACAAAAAACAACCCTCCACAGCCCCACCTCCCAGATGAAACCTAATAGGGATGGATAATTTCAAATCAATTTTTGAATAAGATATTAACCATCCCAAATGCCATGGTTTCTCCTATTCTTACTCTGACCCTATCAGGGAAGAAATATATCTGGAAGGCAATGTTTCTCATCAATTTCAATCATGGGATAAGAACTTGATTATACTTTTCATTTCTCAGAAACACAGGTACGCAAAAAGCTTCTCTACAGCAATGTACTAGGGTTTTTGAAATTTATTTATTTAAAGTGCTTTCAACTTTGCCAATATATTTTCTTGCTTATTAAATAGGTGACTTCAAAGTGAGAGGTGTCACTTAAAACAAGAAATTTTTAAAAATGAGGCACAATATAGAACAAAAGTATTCACACCACATATCCACATATACTATTTGATAATTATATATTTAACTTAAAAAAAAAAACGAGTACACCCTTTACTAAATGCTGATGTGTATAATAGTCTGATAGAACATGAAAAAAAATGAAGAAAAAACCCGAGTTTGAAATGAAACAATAAAGAACGTGTAAAGCAGAGGATAAAACAGAGATACTGTTGCAGATGAAATGGTCATTTCTAAATGGTGCCTATCACATGGCAAAATTTATTTTTGTTTAACGAATTTAAAAGTGTGTAAGTAAATATATTTTGTAAGCGTCTGAATAACTGGTTATTTTAACAAGTCTCTGATATTAAATTCATGAGATCACAGGCTTTAGCAGAGATGTTTTGAAAGACACACTTTTAAGATTAATTATATATATGTCAATACATTTCTCAAGTATTTATAAAGGTACATCCAAGTGATGAAGCATAATGACAAAACAAAGGCAAAAAAATGCAAAAACGCAATCCATTTCACACACGGAAAATATCCACACGAGGCAAATACCCGTGTAAACATCAGCGATCATTTTAACGCTTGTTTCTGGGGGAATATTTCCATAGATATTTTTAGGGTAGAAAAACACTTTCAACAGATACAATTGCTTTGGAACTTAGAAAACGCCTTTGGATTTTCAAAGTTAATTGCTTTAACAGATTCTTTGACTCTCTTCGTTTTGTTTAAATTTCTTTACCTATGTTCATTTCGTGTGCCTAGGAAACCTAGGAAAATAGTGTACTGTTCTAAGATGGAAAGGTTCTGTGGAAAGAATAATTAGTTTAACAACTGGGAAGGTTAAGAAAAAAACAAAACAAAACAAAACAGGGAAACCCTACAAACTTGAGCAAACCCTTCAGCCCGTATTTCATGACAAGAGCCTCGGGGACGATGGCGTAGTTATACCTTTACAGCTCTCTGACCCCAGAATTCACCTGTATTCACCGGGAGGACCCCAGAGAGCTAGTTACGTCTGTCCACCTGAAAATACAGCTTAGATCGAGAGGTTCCAAACCCCGACAAATACACGGATCCTGAGAAACACGAGCGGCCACTGTGCTCGGAGCGCAGGTGTCAAACGTGCGACCCCGGTGCCGGGAGTGGGTCCAGCACGCTCCTTTTCAAACAGGGACTCTGCTGCCCAGGAGCAGGAAAGCCCTGGACCCCCGTACAGTTCGCCCCAAGCTCCTTCAGAAGCCTCAACTCTGGCTTCCTTCCTTTCCAAACGCCCGGGCTCCCGAGGCGGCTCCAGCCCTGCGCGCCGGGCCAAGCAGTGCGCCGTCCTGGACCTTTCCTTCTTGCCTTTCCCTTCCAGGAGTCCTGAGTCCAGCCAAGACACTTCTGTTCTGTTCTCTCCACTTTACCGGAACAGGGTGGGCAAAAAAGGGAGTGCTCGGGAGCCGACCGTGCAGTGACCTGGGAACCGCTAGCAATTTCTTGAAAAATTACTTTAATAAAGTCTGAGCACTCCCGAAGGTGGGGGAGGGAAGGCGGCACCCGCCTGGGAAAGGAGGAAAAACCGTGGGTCTGTCCTGCGTCTCTACGTCTCCAGCCGGGTGAGGGTCTCTGCCCCTCGCCTTCCTCCCCGTCCCGCCGGAGCCAGGCTGCGTGGAGGGCACAGGGCCGAGGCCCGGTCTGCAGGTGCGCACCGCCCCGGGGCGGCCTGGACAGCCCAGGTTAGGCGCCGGGGGGGCCTGGCAGGGAGCGCCCCGCAGCGCTGAGCGCGTGCACGGGCAGGAGCCCCGCGTCTGCGTTCGGACTTCCTTCCCTCTCTAAGCCGCGTTTACAACTTCACCAATGAATAACCCGCCTCTCTTCTCAACCTAATCACGACTCTTTGTGTATCTTTCTGTTGATGATTTATAGAAATAAATTAATAACACCCTAACTCCACGTGCTGCCGTTTATGTTACATCTCTGCTGCGTCCAGCCCAGCTAGGGGCTGGGTGCGGAGGGGGCCCTGGGTCGCCTCGGGCTTCGCAGAACCTCCCAGAACCCCGCTGGAAGACGCACGCTTGCGGCCAGGTGGATGGGACTGGGTCCCGCGGGTTCCCGGTGGCCGGCGGCCGGGAGTTCGGTTAGACTGCCTGGCTCTGCTCGCCCTCCAGGCCGCCCTGGAGCCCCAGCGGCTCCTCTTCCGACCCCTCACCTTCCTGCGCCCGAACTCAGGCGGTAACGAAACCGCCGCCGCTCGGGGGAACCGCGAGGGAAGAATCTCAAACCTACGAACAGCAAAAAATACCTCGGAGGGGAAAAATCTAGAAATCCCCAATTATCTTTGCTAGAGAGTAAGCCGCTGGGTCCCCAGATGGCAAATTCAAATACAAGGTCACATTCCACCCCCAAACTGCTGCTGCGGGCGGGACGCCGAGGCTGCCTTACTCGGGGCGCGGCTTTGGTTCCGGCCCCTGTCCTGAAATCTCGGCGCTGAAGGGTCCGAGGCCACGCAAGGGGCTCGGTCCTAAAGTCGAAGGGCCGGGAGCGACGTGCGGTCTAAGGGAACCGCTCGGCTCCTTGGATAATTAGTAACTAGCTGTCAAAGCCCTAGGCCGGTCGGGGAGGCCCAGCAAAAGATCCCAGGCCCGCCAGGCGGCCCGAATTCCGCGAGGACGCCGGGATGTCGGCGGCCAGATCTGGAAACGCCGTTCTTTCTCAAAAGGCCACCAAATCCGCTGCAAAGGCGGTCTTAGCCGCACTTGCCATGGCTTCCTTAGATACGTGATCCTTTTGCCCCGTGCGGGTCCGCCCCGGCCCTACAACAGGCAAACGTTTCCTTCTGCAAATCTAACCTGGCCCTGGGGATTCCGGATAACCCTAGGGCCTTGCAGGGGCGCTGCAGATGGGAGTGCCCGCCAGAGAGCTCGCCCCCCCCCCCCCCCGCGATCCCGGCCCCGGGCGCCGCCAGCCCCTCTGCAAAGAACAGCAGGACGCGGTACCGGACGCCGGCCCGCGTTTCCCGGGACGGGAGAGGCGGCACGCGGGAGAAAAGCACGGCCTGGGACCTGTGCGGGCGGGAGCCTCTGCTCGCGGGAAGTGGCCACTGATTCACTGCACCCACTCGCACCTCCAGTCGCGCGAGCACACCTCCCGCCCAGAGCTCCGCCGCTCGGGCTCTCCCGGCCCGGAGGGCCCCTCGGGTTCCGGGCGCTGGCCTGGGAAAGGGGAGATGGAGCCTCGGGATTCAGGACCCTCCGAATGCGGCACTGGGAGGGGTCCAGGTGTTGGGAGAGAAGCGGAGCACCCCCCGGGGGACTTCTCTGGTGGGAAACAGGGTCGCGGGCAGCGTCACTCAAGCACAAGGCCCAGGCTTCAGGGGTTGGGGCGCGTACTCCCCACCTCGGTCCGCGCCTACCTGAGCATCCGGTCCACCTCCGCCCGCTGCTCGGCAGCCTCCTCGGTGTTGAGCGCTTGCAGCTCCTTGAGGATGGGAGGGGTGTCATAGTCGTCCCCGTCTTCGGAACCCTCGTCCCCAGACAAGCGGCCCTTGGCGTGGCCGTTCGTGAGCGTATGAAAGACTGGCTTGGTGTCGGGGTCGGCCCCGTTCCCGGGGGACAGGGGCAGCGTCTCCAGCTTCACCCCGAAACTCGGGGATGGCAGCAACTCCTCTAAGGCCTGGACCAGCACCTCCTTGGTGACCCCGGAGCTCAGCAGGGCGCTCAGGAGTTCTTGCTGGAGCGACGTAAGCTTGGACACCATTTTCCAAGGACAGAAAAAGAAGGGGGTGAGGGGGTGGGTGGGTGCAAGAGAGGAGGGTGGAGGGGAGTTTCACAAGCGAACCCCAAGTCCAGGAGCCCCCCCCACCCTTCAGCCTCCAGACACCTGTTAACTCCCCGGGGTCCCGGAGTCTCCTCCGAGAGGAGCCAGAAAACTTCTAACTTGCCATGATCGCCACCATTAGGCCATATAAGATATGCAAATTAGCGGGGAGGGCCCGGCTTTCGGCAAGATGCAAATAGTCGTGGGGAGGGGGGAAAGGGAGAGAGGGAGAGCATGTGGGGGCAGACGTGGAGAGCTGGAGACCCGGGCCGGGAGCAGGGCTTGCCAGGGTCCATTGTACTCACGCTGGGGGGCTGAAGACCTTCTTGTACTGGTTCTGTTTATCAGCCAAACTTTTGCTGACCTTTGGACTTGGTAAGCAAGCAGCTTGCAGCCTCGGTATGGGAGACTCCGGGGCTTTTCCAGACGCCGCGGGTCCAGGTTTAGTCTGAAGAGAAGAAACTGCACTTCAGGGGTGCAGGTGAGAGCTGGAGGAAGTTGGGGTGCCCTTGCAAGAAGGAGACGGAGGAGGGTGGAAAGAGTAGAGAGGCCTTCCGATGCATCCCAAACGACGCAGGTGGTGGGCAGGGACAGCCAGCGGGGCGAGGAGAAACTGCCCCCTAGGGAATGGACGCGGAGACTCGGAGGAAACGGGGGTGGCAGGCGGGGTGAGTGCGGATCGCGGCGACCCCATTTAGTATACCCGTACTATTTTGCAGACCCTAGGCCTTCCCCAGAGGAGTTTGGAGGTTTGGATTCGCAGAACTGCCGGCCCCGAGAGCATAGGCGACAGGGAAGGAGGCCCGGAGAACCCTTGGGAGGAGGCCCCCACTAATTTATGGCCCGGGGAGCAGCCAAAGTTGAGGTCCTCCAGCCGCCAGGCTGCTCCAGCACTTAGGTCGTCCAAGCCGCGGGGGAGCTGGCCGCCTAGGCCAAGCTCTCCTGTTTAAACCAGAATATCAAAGCGCCTCTGCTTTTCCGGCGAAACTAGGATTGCAGGGCCTCCTTTCGGAACAGTGAAAGCAAACCTTGGCCTGCGGCTGCCTGGAGGGACAGTGGGAGCCGCGTGTCCCCCGGCCCACTGCCTTCTGGTTTATTCGCAGCTCCAGGACCCAGCGGTTCCCCAGGCCAAGGACGGAGCTCCTCGGAGGTGAAGTCAACCAAGGCAGTGGCGGGAGGGAGCCGGCGCCCACGAAGCCGCTGAGGGAGTGAAGATTTTTACCGCCTCGGCCTGGGTCTGGAAGGAAGCCCGAACCTTTCAGTTCTATGGGAGTTTCACCTGCTTCTCCCTGTCGGTGTGGGAAGGAAGGAGGCCTGCGTTGCCCCTGGACCTACATACAGGCTGGCCCTGACCTGCAGTAGAACAGGGCAAGGAGCTTTTTAGGATCCACAGTACACCCATAGCTCAGGAGGGCAGAGGAACCCCGACCCTCTTTAAGCCTCAGTTTTCTCATCCGTGAAATACTGATGGCCAATAGTGCCGGGGGAGGGGCGTTGTATGCATCGAATGAGACCACCTGTGAAACCCTTGGCTTAATAATTGGTGTTCACACTTTTCAGTCTGGTAAAGGGAGGAAGCCAGTTCCCAGTAGAAAAAGCTAACCCCTGGGGCCTTAGCTTCTCAGAATCAGGCAGATCCAGAGCTGGGCCCGGGAGCGGAGATTAGGGACAAGCATTCAGAATCAGCAGGGAATTTGCAAAGGAGCTTCTAATCAAATTCTCCTACCATTCCCACCTTTAAAAGACAATTAGGAGGAAGTTCAGTGAGGGGGAAGGAAAGGTTGGTGGCTCTCATCTGCTTGGTTCTGGATGAATCTAAGTGTGTGGGAGCTGAAGTCCCAGGTGGGACTGACTGCGGAGAGTCTGCCTCTCTTAAAGGGTCTGCTCCCTCCTGGGACGTGTGCTGGGAGCCAGAAAGAAGGGGACCACTGTGCTCCTGTAGCCTTGAAGAAGGCTGACACTATCTCACATTCTTTTCTTGAGAAAGGAGAAATAAGTTGATGGAAACAAGGGCCCTTCATTCCACCCTGTTGTCTTTTAGTTTGTTGTGACATACGGCAGGTCCTTGCCCCTCACAATTCGGCCCAATGGGAGAACATTCTCTGCCTACCGAGCTCCCCTCAGCCAGGATAATGAAGTGTTGAGAGTAAATGTCCCTGGAGAACAATCTCTTTTTCTCTGTCTCTCACTTGCTATCATGATAGAAGCAGTCAAGTGTAATGAAGATCAGTTTCTGTGTTCAGCTGGGAAAACCCATTAAAACACCAGCAGTCACTTCCCTTTCAACAGCAAAGCTTTGATTCGTAGTTCCAAACTACTGAGCACCAACTCTGACTCAAGCTTCCTTGTCTCTCAAAATTCAGGTGTTTGCAAACCCATTCTTTCTCCCTCTAGCCCAAGCCAGTGAACGTACAGGAAGTTTCACCTTGATAGGGAAATTTCCTACCAGTGTCTGGATATATCTATAGTTAGTCTGGCCGTCTGTATCCAGCAACTTCCTGTAATCCTCTGGCTCAGACCTACCTTGAATATGCTACCTGGTATAATAGGGGGGCTTACTAAGTAGGGGCAATTCTAGATCTGCCCCGATGCAATACCTACCTCTTCATATGGACATTTAAGAAGAAAAATGTAGGGGCACCTGGGTGGCTCAGTGGGTTAAGCCTCTGCCTTCGGCTCAGGTCATGATCTCAGAGTCCTGAGATGGAGCCTCTCCACCCCCACCCCGCATCAGGCTCTCTGCTCTGCAGGGAGCCTGCTTCCCCCTCTGCTTGCCTCTCTGCCTACTTGTGATCTCTGTCAAATAAATAAATAAAATCTTTTAAAAAAAGAAGTGTAAGTATCTCAGCAGACAGTCCTTCAGGATTTTAGGATGTAGGTCATAAATGCTAATTGAGTTACCTCCTAAAATCCTTTGGTTAAATATCCCCCAAATAGAGGAAACAAGAGTATCGTTGAAATACTCCGTGTTTATGCTCCACCCAGGACAAAATGGTGATGAACTGATACAGTAGCCTCATTTTAAAGGTGGGAAAATAAAACATAAGACACTTAGAGGTATCTGGGAGCTCCTGGAGTAGGCGAAGGGCCGGGACTGGGGCTCAGAACTTGTGAGCAGGGCATTAAGATGGAAGAGGAAAGTCTCCAGCTTTTACTGCATTGGCAGATGGGAAGTTGCAATCGGGGGTTCTACGAGGCAGAAATGGAGGCTCCACAGCAGAGAAATACAGAGTAGATGCAGAAATCAAACGCACCTAAATGTAGGTCTCAGATCTGCTTAACCAGCGCTGGGACTTGGGCAGGTTACATAATCACCCTAACCCTCAGTTTCCTTCTGTGGAAAATGATAACAACACACCCTGCTGGGTTTTGTGTGAGGATTAAATGAGTTAGTAACTGTGTGTTCCCTGAGGGTGACCTGATGTGCTCTCCCATGTTCAGGAAGAAGCAGCAGCACATATGAAAACAGACAAAGAAGTCAAGCAGCTGATTCCTTTGAGGTCTTTCATGATAAGCTTTTTTTTTTTTTCTTCTTTTTTAAAGAGTTACTGAATTTGAAGGGATTGTATTAGGTTCTTCTACTCAAACAATGCATCTGCAGGTCAAATCTCAAGATTTGCTGTGGTAAGTGCGGGCCTTATTGTAAGATCATTTTTAAAATCCAGTTGGCTCAAGACTCTCTGAAGGCCTGAGCACCATCTTGGAATTTCCGCAGAATAGTAAATGTGGTTCCAGGAGACTCACCTCTCCTGTAACTTCATAGTGTAAGTGATATTCCTTTCCCACTCTTGGGTGCACCGTCTTCCCCCCACTTCCGAATGTCTGCTTAGCTTGCTGCGGGGAGGGCCTGGTCCTCTCCACCAGCTGCTGCTCCATTCTCCAAGGCGCTCCCGTTGATTTGGCAGCATCTAGAAGGCCTCGTAGAATCATCTCTAGAGTAAATGAAATCATCTCTAGAGTAAAACATAAGTGCTGTTCTATCCTGGTCTGAAGGGGCGTGGGGGCTTTGCTGTTACCACAGCCCAGAGAACATTCTAGATTGCAGGGTTAGAGTCTCAGGTCCTAGTTCTGGATACAGTACTCCTTTCTGGAGGACTCCTCACCTTCCCAAGGGCTTTTGGAGAGCACTCTTCTCAGGGCTTCTGATTCTGCTTTTGAGAAATGGCCAGTTAGCACCCTTACCCCATAAGATGTGAAGGGATAGCAGAAACACGACTGGCAAACTTGAAATTTCTGAAGATGAATGATGACATCTATGGGGTCTTATATTTTTCTATTTGTATGTTTCAAACTTCCCATATTTTTTTCCTAAGTCTCAAAAAGTTCAATGACAGTCTGAGCTTGGAAACATAGCGTTCTCATGATGCCCGGTCATGATGGAATGAAGAAGAAGATTGCTAGCAGACTCCTCTGTGTGGGCTTCATGGCACCCAACCAGGAGGAAACAGCATATTTCCCACAGGACCCCAATAAATTTTATGCTAAAAGATGGACATCAAGATGCTACTTAGTTAATTCAAAGAAAATAAAGACCTCCCCAAAATGAGAAAATTTCTCTTCAATACTCTTTAATGAATTCTCTTACTCATAAAAGCACTTATTGAGAAAAAAAAAAAAAAGCAAGTTAGTCCACACGACCGTTTGATTCCCGTTTGATTTCCCTAACTCTTCTATGATTTGACATCTAAATGGTTTCATACTCCCAGGGTGTCCACTTCCAGGCCTTTGGGCAGGTGGCTTATGACCTCTGGCAGGATCTCTATGGGACTCCAGAGCAGCCCTTGAAAACCTGCACCACAGACTGGAGGCTCCATGCGGGCAGGGACTGTCTCACTTCTCCCTTTCCAGTGCCCAGAGAGGGGCCTGGCAATCTCGCATGCTTAGTAAAATACGTGTTGAGTGAATGAACAGGTGATCATCTCTGGGTGACGCCATTAAGGAGGATCTTTGTTCCCTTATGTGCGCAGCTTGATTTTCCAAACTATCAGCCATGAACTTGTAGTTTAAAACAAAACATCATTCCTGGATGCGAAAGGGTATACACCGTGTGAGTCCATCTCGTGAAGTTAAAAAGCAAGAAGTAGGGGCACCTGGGTGGCTCAGTGGGTTAAGCCGCTGCCTTCGGCTCAGGTCATGATCTCGGGGTCCCAGGATCGAGTCTCGCATCGGGCTCTCTGCTCAGCGGGGAGCCTGCTTTCTCCTCTCTCTCTCTGCCTGCCTCCCTGCCTACTTGTGATCTCTCTCTGTCAAATAAATAAATAAAATCTTAAAAAAAAAAAAAGCAAGAAGTAATTCTGGTGATAGAGGCTAATACGGAGGTTGCTCCAGAGAAAGGGGGGCGGTGTGTTCACAGGGATGGGCTACAAGGGGACTTTCCGGGGTGCCAGGAAAGTGCTCTGTCTTCACATGGGAATGGTGGCTATGTCACCAGGCTACACACCTCAGACTTCTGCATGTTGTAAATTGTAACTTAGTGAAAAGTCAATTAAATAATTACAAAGTGTAAGATGTGAACAGTGGCCATCTCCCAGTTGGAACTGGATGTCTCCCAGATGCTGTGTGGCCCTGGAGACTCTCTTCCATTCACTGTGTATCGTTTCTCACTATTAAAACCTGTATGTTGGCATATTCCAGGGGCCTGGCCCTTTTTCTCTAGAGGGCCAGACAGGAAGCATGTCAGGCTTCGAGGCCATGTGGTCTCTGTCACAACTACTCCCATCTGTTACTACAGCTGAGACATCAATGACTAGGTGTGTCTGTGTTCTGATGAAACTATTTAAAAAAAACAACTGGCCACTGCATTTGGTCCATGGGCCATGGTTTGTCAATCCTTGGATAAAGCACTTCTGCGGCTAGAAATCCAAAGATCTGAAGGGAACTTGCGGTCATCCAGAATCACAGCCTTTGTCTGTGGGTTGGCAAAGCAGATTCGGGAAGGAGAAATGACTTTCTCAAGAGATACACAGCGCGTTGCACTGGAGAAATCCTAGCGTTGGAGCCGCAGACCAGGGCGGGTGTAGCTTTGGGGTAAGTCACGTAGTTTCTTTGAGTCTTCATATTATCACCATATATGGATGGTAATAATAATGGAATCAATACCTTACAGGGTTAATGGAAGATTTAAATTAGATAACACAGAACACACCTTGTGTGGGGGCTGGCACAAGCCCTTCAGTCAAGGGCTTCCTCAGAGGGCATGGCTCATGGCCTCCCTCCGGACCTGCCTCCCTGCCTCTCCTCCAGATGCACAGCTTCCAGTGTGAGTTCACGGACAAATCCTACCAAGCACCTGCCTGCCACCTGTGAAGTCCTCTGAGGAGAGCTGTGAGCTAATAACAAATGATTACGGGGAGATCTGAAATCCCATCAACCCCAGCCCTTGGCGTTCTTTCTAGAAATCTCTTCCAGCTCGTGCTTTTATTTCCCAAACAGGCCACTATCAGATGATCTTTGCCAGGGTAACTCCTAAGGGTTGAGGAGATTTCTCTCATTTCGATTCAACAACTCACATCCTTCTACAGGGTCATTTTTAGAAATAGGGTGTTCCCAGTAGCCCGTAAAAGATTAAATTAAAAATTAGCAATCTAGTATGATATTAAACTAATAAATACTACACCTAAGCATGGAGAGCCTTTACTACAAAGCGATAATCTATTCCTCCTCCTCCTCCTCCCACAGCCATGAAAAGGGATTGGCAGTGGGCCCGGCACCCGGCAGGTACTCCATAAATGTTTGTAGAAGAAACGGTGTGGGCTAGGGTATGGTATTGGGGGGGGGGGGGGAAGAGCAATAATATTTACGAAAATTTCTTGGAATTTGTTTTCAGATTAATATTCAAATAAGTGTTAGTGAGGTGCCCTTGCTCTGTTCTCACCTTTACTTCTCATTAACTATGAGGTAGGCAATATCATCCCCGCTTTAATGATGAGTGAATGTAAACTCTGAGAGGGAGAGTTTTTGGTGGCCCAGGGACCCACAAATGATTAAGGGGCAGATGGGACTTGAAGGGTGGACCTCCTAATTCCATGTTAGGTGCCTCCTTCCTGGCTCTTTCTGGCAGCAAGTCCACTACCCACCCAGACTGAGGAAGGAGCGCACAGAAGCACCTGGGATAGTCTAGTGCACAGAGAGAAATCTTGTGATTGCACGTGCAAGAGAGAGACAGCAGTCTTTCCTGTCCAAGGAGATCTCTGGCATGTGAAGAACTGCGACGTTTGAACAGGGTTTTATGGTGTGCAAAGAGCTCTCTCCTTTCATTTGATCCTTGAGATCAAACGATGCTCAAGACAGTCCCATAAAGAAGGCAAGACAGCCAGTACTCTCCGAGATTCACAGATGAGGAAGCTGCGGCTCAGAGAGGAAAAATGACCCTGGGAGGTGCCAGAAGCACCATCTCGTGGCCCAGGTCTTCTGCATCTAGGTGCTATGGGGCTGTGTTTGTATAATGACACGATGAGCACGGAGGGGGTGAGCCAGAAGAGAAAGGCAGGATCCTCCTATTTCCATTCCCAATGTCATGCTTGAGCGATGGAAAAGCTGAAAGGGGGCTGGGAAAGGCCTGGGTGCCAGGAAAGGCCAGGCTCTGAGTCAGGAATGGCTACCCGCTTGGTGCTACCCTGTGCCTCCCCACCACCTTTATCTCCCCTCCTCCCATGGGAGGCCCTGTGCTTGCTCTGTGGAGGGAGTGCTGTCTAGAGAGGCACCTGGGGCACGAGGGTGACCACTGGGCTGCACACTAAGGATGGTACTCTTTAATGCTCTGGTGACTAGGCACAGTCCCTGCTCCCAGGCCTAGGGGTAAAGAGCACTGCAGGGTTGCTGAGTCAATGTAGCAAACATTTACTGAGGCCCCTGCTATGTGCCAGGCTCTGCGGTAGGTGTCTGGCCACCGAGAGGAGCGGGAGTCAGTGGGAGTTATTTACATAGTGGGAAAGAGAGACACGTGGAAACGCCTCTATTTCCAGTTAGGATGGAGGGGGCTTTATAATAGGCCCGGCTGATGGCTTTACATAAAGCAGTGTATGCTCTTTACTCCTCATCACAGCCGCAGGAGACAGTATTATCAATTCCTACTTTTAGTTTTCTCCCTGATGCTCGTAGAGCTTGAGTTGCAGAGGACCTGCTGTTGCTCATGGCAAGTTGAAGGTCAAAAGCAGCACGGCTGGCCTTCTAAGTGCGGTTCCAGCTACCAGCTGAGGGGCGGATGCCCCAGGGGGATCAGCCAGGGGCCTGGAGTCCGGTTGAGTTGGGTTGGAAATCTGTCTCTGCCACTTCCTAGGTGTGACCTTGGGCAAGTTGCCACTCTGACCTCCGTTTCTTCATCTAGAAAAAGAAAACAGTGTAGAATTTGTCAGGAAAGGAAGAAGACAAAAACCGTCTGGCACAATTAATCAGTAGAAGAAAACATTGATAATTTGGGGGAATTTTCGGGGAGCCAGCAATGTTCAGTGGGGGCTTAGAGCCCTACCAGGGTAAGTCGGATTTCAACAACAAGGAGTCACAGAGCATTTCAGGCAGAAATAAGTGCAGAGAAAAGGCTTAAAGCCCAAACCAGATTCTGCAACCTCCCTGAAAACTTGCTTTAGAATTCAGGAGCTGCAGGATCTTTCCTGATGAGTTCTGTCCCTTCTAGCAATTTCCTGCCCCACCCCCCACCCCCAACCTTCTGGGATCAGCTGAGGGCTCATTCCCTTAGGAAACCCCAGCTAACTCTGGAATGAGTTCAGTGGTTCCGAACGGGAGGTTGGTTTGGGCCTCTTGGGGAGATCTGACCTTGTCTGGCTGGTCTGGCTTCATGGATATGCTTGGGGTTTAACGCTCTGTAATCTTAATAATCGTACCTTTGAGTTTCTGTTTTGTAAGTGAAGGCTGCTGCTGGGACAACGGAGCTTGCCTCAGGGGCTTGGAGCCTCAGCTCACTACATTCATGTCCTGTCGCCTCCCTAATTTTCTGGGATGGAATTTTAGCTTCAGCTTCTGCACAACCCAGTGTCCTTGGCCCCGCCAGGCCTCTCTGTCCCTACTCCCACCTGACAGCCATCTCTGCCTTCTGTGCCTTTCAGAGACCTGACTGTGGGCACGGTGGGGGGCGGGGGGCGGTCCCCAGAGAGAGGGCTGCATTTTCATTTGTCTTCATGTGGCCAGGTCCTGAGGCAGTGTCGGCCCATAGCAGGTTCTCGGTACCTGTTGACTGGACTGACCAGCAGGGCCTGTGAACCTACCTTCTCTCACGTAAACCTGTCATGTTGTGTCTGCTGGAAGCATGAAACCACCTTGAGCTCCTCTGAGGTACTGCAGGATTCCTTTTGGGCTCCTCTGAGTGGATGGCGAATACCTGAAGCGGTGGAACGGGAACTCTCTCCATCTTATAGCCCGCGGCTGGCACCCTCCCAGGCTCTGGCTTACCAACCACCTTCGCTCTGTGCCCATTCTGCCTTTCTGCCCACCCGAGGCCCAGCCTATGCTCACTTATTCATTCAACAAACATGTCATGCAATTTCAGTGGCGGGGGGAGGGGAAGCTTGGGAGTTTAAAGATGTTAAAGAGACAGCTCCTGCCCTTAAGGAACTGGGTCTGGCCAGGGGGTCAGAGAGTGTTCACAGTGGCTGTGAAATTAGCCTTCATTAGATCAATGACAAAAAAAGAGAAGAGAGCCAATCCATGACGCCATTTGTTTGCTCACCCAGCACCTGTGTGGGGCACGGTTCTCAGTTAGGAGTGCAGCAGTGAGGAAAGCTGGGGAAGGCCCGGCCTCACAAAGCTCTGCGTCCACCCACCAAAAGACCAGGGAGTGAGCAGACACTCAGATGTGTCGCAGGTCTGAGGACTGTCCCCTGTGCAGAGAGGTCAAAGGACAGCAAAGTGAAAGGGCCCGTGGGAGACACTTGGTAATGAAGGGTCTTCCCAAGGAAGTCTTTTCAGGTAAGGGACCTAGTGCTGAAAATGGAGCCGGGCAGCAGCCCCGAGTGTCCAGAAGCCCCCTCTGAGCACAATCAGAGGCGCTGATGGGCAACAGGAATGAGCTGAAGGAAGTGCTAGTTTTTAAGGGGCTTTTTCTTAAAGCGGGCATCGTAAATGGGTGTCCCCATTATTCCTCTCAGTTTAGCTGGAAAGGTTTGAGCACCTCAATCCTACAATCTGTTCTGAGTGACTAATACACTTACTACAGGTGCCTCTGTACTAACACTTGATGCGAACAGGAAAGTTAAAAAGGCCACGGAATTAATGCAAACATGAAAGTAAGACCTCGTGTTTTCATCCCGCCGTGGTAACGGACCACCTCGGGTGCTCCGCTCTGGGACCCCTGTTCTAATGCATGCGAGTGCTATGTTTTGTAGCTGAAAACCTGGCTAGAGGCCACCAGATGTCTGCCTCTCAGGAATTTTTCAAGATCTGGAAAAAAGAGGAAATTGACTGGCGGCATAGAATGAGAGAAAAGTTCAAAGGAAGAAAAGGAGGATAATGAAAAAAGAGAGAAGATTAATACAATTTTAAAGGCAAAGGAGGAAAGATAAGAAGGAAGGAAGGGAGGAAGGAAGGAAGGAGTGGGGAAGTAGACAGGTAAAGGGTAGAGGGAAAATGTCCCCAAGATGCCACTGGATAGAGGCGGCGTGGACACTCTCGGGTCGGCCTTTGCCCAGACCTCTCAGCGTTGTAAGAACGTCTCGTCACAGTCCATAGGCTGGACCTTGGCCTCTTTCCACACATTTGGAATCACCAGCTAATGAAGTGGATATTGTTTTCTGGTCCTTCTCTCTTAACCCTATGGCTAGTTCCCTTCCGTGGCCTTCACTTAGCAGCGGTGTCAGGAGTGATGGAGAGGCTGACCTTTTCCCATCATTGTCCCACACACTTCATTAACTCCTGCTTGCAGCTGGAGATGCCCATCATTGGTTAGGCAAGCTGATGGGTTCTTCAGAGAGCAGAGGAATGCACAGTTTCCCAGAAAGCTCCTGACCCAGGGCTTCCCTCCTCTAGGACATGGGAGACGATCTTCTGGTTTATAGAGCTAGCAGAACAAAGTCATGTTGGAAGGTCATGAAAAGAAAGCCCTGAGCACTTTCTTTCTTTTTAGAATCTTGTTTCAAAGACAAAGGAATAAGACAAGGCACTTCAATGTGGACCTTACCAAAGAATAAAAAATACTATATAAAATTATACAGAATGAAAACTCAAGAAATGCTCATTGAATGCTTATTTTGCTTTTGATCTAGCCCTGGGCCAGGAGGCATGCAGTTATTTGTTGAAAAAATGAATGGTGCATTTTCACAATAATCCTGTGAATTAAGAGCATTTGGGTGGCTCAGTGGGTTAAGTATCTGCCTTCAGCTCAGGTCATGATCCCAGGGTCCTGGGATTGAGTCCCACATGAGGCTCCCTGCTCAGGGGGGAGTCTGCTTCTCCCTCTCCCTCTGCTGTTCTCTCCACTTTTGCTCTCTGATGCTCTCTCTCTCTACCAAATAAATAAATAAAATCTTTTTTTAAAAAGATTTTATTTATTTATTTGACAGACAGAGATCACAAGTAGGTGGAGAGGCAGACAGAGAGAGAGAGAGAGAGAGAGAGGGAAGCAGGCTCCCTGCTGAGCAGAGAGCCCGGTGCTGGGCTTGATCCCAGGACCCTGGGATCATGACCTGAACTGAAGGCAGAGGCTTTAACCCACTGAGCCACCCAGCTGCGCCAATAAATAAAATCTTTAAAAAAAGTCCTGTGAATTATACAAGGTGGTAGTGTCTTCACGTAACCGAGGAGAAAAAGACCGAGGAATTTAAGTGCCCAAGTGACAAAGTCCTGTTTTCCATTGTCATGGGGGCCCTGCTTCCATGCAGTCCTTTGTTTACCTTTGGGAAAATCTGTCACTTGCCTAGATGCTGTGATGAAGTTATTCCTCTAGTCCATGTATGTTGTGCATCCACCGGAAGATGGGCATGGGGTGGGGTGGAGAGCTGCAAAGCTGGCCCCTGCCCTCAGGAATCTCGCAGCCCAACAGATGCTCTAGAGCCCAAGATGACCTCAACGGCCTCCAAGCCCACCATCTTTATCCACTATTATCTTGCAGGCCTCATTATTAAACATGTTTTAATCCATGTGAGTGTTCACTTAAAAAAAACACCTTTATTTCTTTAAATTATAAAACTCATAAACATCACCATAGGATCCAATAATTCCACCCAAAAGAATTGAAATCAGGGTCTCCAAGAAATACTGGCACATGCGTGCTCACAGCGACATGATTCCCAACAGCCGAAAGGGGGAAGCAAGCCAAGTGTCCATCAACGGATGAACGGAGAAGTAAAATGGGTTCCATGGAATATTATTCAGCCTTAGAAAGGAAGAAAGTGTGGACACGTGCTATAACACGGATGAACCTTGTGGACATTATGCTGAGTGAAATAAACCAGTCCCAAAGACAAATGCTATATTACTCTACTTCTATGAGATGCTGACTATCGTCAATTTCAGAGACAGAAAGTATAATGATGGTTGCCTGGGGGTGGGGCGGGGCAGGGGGGGAGGGAATGGGGAGTTAGTGGTTCATGGGTGCAGTTTCAGTTTTGCAGAGCAAAGAAGTTCTAGAGATGGTTGTTGGTGATGGTTGCACAAGAGTGTGAATGTATTTGATACTGCTGAACTGTACACTTACAAATGATTAAGATGTATACTTTTAAAAACCCAAGCAGGATTTCTGATCCCTTCTTTTCCATTGTGTACTCACTCCTTGAGGGGTCACCGAGGGGTGCATAATCTGAGTGCATAGGCACTAGGGGCCCATGGCTGGGACTGAATTTCCATTCCACTCTTTACTGACTATGACCACGGGCTTGAGACTTTACCTGCATGAATCTTGGTTTCTTCATGTGAAAATGGGTACACTATTATTGTGAGGACTTAAGAAGAAGAGTGGCAGGTGCTTGGCACCTAGGAAACAGACAACAAGGGCTGACTGTGGTTGTCCTTCTCTGGAAGGTTCCCCCATCACCTGTGCTCTCTGAGCAGACAGGGCTCAAGGAAGCCCACAGCAAGGGAGGGGAGGGAGGAGCTTCCAGGAGGTACTATGGTCACACTTGCCCTGTGTGTATCATCTTTCCATAGAGGGGCTAGCTAAGAACACGTGATTAAGGAGGCATTATCTTTATCTTTCCAGCAATCAGGAGAAGCTGTTATATACAGATGTCCTTTTCAAAACAGCAGACCCTCAGAGTGAAGACTCATCATGTAAACTTTTAGGAGGAGGTGACAGCAGAATCCAGAAAATACCAAGGACCCAGGTTATGTGGATAGATAACCATAGGGGGCACCTGGGTGGCTCAGTGGGTTAAGCTTCTGCCTTTGGTTCAGGTCATGATCCCTGGGTCCTGGGATTGAACCCTGCATAGTTACGCAGTCCCTGCTCAGTGGGGAGTCTGCTTCTCCCTCTCCCCCTTCCCCTACTCGTGTTCTCTCTCCTCTTCCAAGTAAGTAAATACAGTCTTAAAAAAGAAAAAAAAAGGTATGGGGGTAATGGAATAAGTGTACCACTTGGCATCAAGAAAACCGAGCCCAGCTTTTGTCTTAAGGCTTTGTGTAACCTTGAGTCATGCATACTATAAACTCTTCGACCCTCAGTTTCCTTGGCCCGAAAGTTGGCATCATATTGCGTATCATATAATATTAGTATGAGGATTAAGGTAAAGCGGTACACAAATGTACTTTGCCAACCAGAAAGCTCTAAGCAGCTGCAGATGATGATTAGTGATTTTTTGTTACCAGCGGATTTGTGCCCACGTCCTGCCATAGGCCAATGCAGTAATGGAATCTTGTTTTGTTTTCCAGGAATGGAAATAACTTGCTTTTTTTGTTGTTGTTGTTCTTTGTGATATATAACCATTCTAAAAAATTAAGGCAAAATAAAAAAGTGCCAGTTTCCTTAATCTCAAGTGCTGTAGATATTTTTTCATTCTTACTTACTGATTTAAAGATATCTCAATATATTAAGTGAAAAAAAGGTTTCAAACATTTTTATAGTGCGATCCTATTTATGGCTTAGGAAGTACTAATTAAGTATCAGTGATGAGAATAAACATACGAGACACTACATTAAGATCATATGATCTTTTGGGCTTTAATAATTCTGAAATTCTGTCAGTTATTTCTAAAGAGCCTTCCTGTATTTAGACTGGAATAGGGTTCTAGCGAGGACCTGGGTTCTACATGGGTCAGATGGAGTTAATACAGTGTAAATTCATGGTTTAATAAAGATTAAATTAGATAATATACAGTGATGTCACAGAGCAAGTCTTCAATAAATGTTAGTTGCTATTCTTGCCAATAATAATACACGAAAGTAATTTTGTTCTCTGCGTCTGTCAAAGCACTAGCTGACTACCAGTGGATAATTGATCTGACTAACCTGTGATTACCTGAGATGAATAACAGAAGGTTTTAGGAACTAGGATTCCCAATTTACCAGGTGTGAAGGTAGAGCAGAAGAAAGGTAGAGCAGAAGAAAGGATGATGAAATGAAGACTCTTTGAAGGTCTGGAGTGGCAGATTTCTAACCTTGGAAGGTCAGGAGTGGTCCTGGGACTTCTAACCTGGGGTGACCCACTGTGGCTTCCCTGGTCTAAACTTGAACCACTATCCCTGAAATTTCATGTGACTTCCTCTCCATCTCCCCATCCAAAGCTGCTTGAGGGTTACCCCCAGATTGGCTCATGTGTGAGGAGGGAGTACATTTACCTCCTTCTGCTGATGACAGGAAATTTCTCATGTGAACCATGTCAAAATTTCAGAGCAAAAAAAGTTGGCCCATTTAATCGACTTTTAAAGTCTTTCCTACCACTGTCGGATAGAGGGATCATTAAATATTGTACACGCGACACTTGAGACCAAACAAGAGGGATACGTACTGGGTTTCTGAAGTTTAAAAGTTATTTTTTAAAACAGCATTTGCTCCCACAGGGCATTTTTTCTGTATCAGGGAAAAGCTGTTAAACACACACACACACACACACACACCCTGCCAAGTTTTCAGTGAATGGTGTACTGGGACTTTAACCACAACAAAAAATGTGTCACCTGCTAGGTGGTCTTTGAGGTTTACTTTCTAAAAACTGTTTTGAGGAGCCGCCCAGTTTTGGTTTTGGTTTTTCCCCTCTGATCACTGCTCACTGACTAAGGACTTGAGGCTGTTTACCCGAGGGAGAGCTTTAGATATGGTTATTTGTGTGGCATTGTATCGGGGCCCTCAAATATTTGCCAGGAGCTTTGGTGGAAAATGTCTAGACCAGTCAGTGCAAACACTGCAGGCCCCAGAGAAATCCAAGAGGCTCAAAGGGACCATTCAAGAAGCCCCGCTCTGTCCTGCCGTCACTACCGGGAAGCCTTGGTCATGGAATCTTGGTCAGCCTGTGTGAGCCTGTGGACAAGACTGGAAAGGGTCCACGTCGAGGAGAAGATCCCGATTTCACCCCCGCTGCTTCCGTTTTTCCTAACAGGGATGGGGCAAAGCCACAGGAGCACTGGCTTCCAGGCCTAGTTCCGCTCCTCACTTGCTGGGTCACTTGGGGAAGTCTGTGCCTTCTCTGAGCTCTGGTATTATTCTTTCTCAAAGCAACATGATCTCAAAGGTCCTTTTCTTCGGTCCTATCTGTCTGCTAAGAACCTCCTAGTTCCGGGGCACCTGGGTGGCTCAGTGGGTTAAAGCCTTTGCCTTTGGCTCAGGTCATGATCCCAGGACCCTGGGATCGAGCCCCGCATCGGCCTTTCTGCTCGGCAGGGAGCCTGCTTCCTCCAATCTCTCTCTCTGCCTACTTGTGATTTCTGTCTGTCAAATAAATAAATAAAAATCTTAAAAAACAAAACAAAAAAACCTCCTAGTTCCAAGACTTGAAAAGATTCTGAAACATGCCCAATGTCATATTTAGAGCAAGAGACTCCAAACCCATCTCCCCTTGGTTCCAGAGACTGGTCTCCTTGCACCTTCCCTCCGCCTCGCCTCCGGGGCTAATGTTTTGCATTTTTCACAGCACATCTACACAACCTGATTGGGAAGACGACTAGGTCAGAGCAAGCACGCTTTCGTGAGAGGCCCCAAATCCCTTGGCTAGAGGGTGGCAAGTGTGTGGCTCAAAACTAGTTGTTCTGACTCAAAAGAAACCAGGGCTTTCCCCACCTCACGGTATTACTTGTATGTGTGGTGGTGGACCTGTTTTGTCAGAATTTTGGATATCACCTCCCCTCAAGGTGGGACAAGGCTGCCCCATGTCTCTCCCCATCTTGCTGTGAATACACAGCTTCCCCTTTCCTTCCTCAACCTTGCTTTTCCTGCAATCTCTCCCAAGCCCATGAATGGTGATCCCATCTTCCGACCAGCTCATGCCCCAAACAAGAACTCATCCTTTTCTCTTCTACCTTCATCTAATCCTTCAGCAAATCCTGCTGGCTCTTCCTTCAAAATAAACCCAGAATCTGATTGCTTCTTGGCACCTCCATCAACATCCTCTCGGTCACACGAGACAACTTTCACCTATCGTTGTCATCTCTGGTCCTTCTGTTCCTGTCCTTGCTCCCTCCAGTCTATTCTTTGCTCAGCAGCCAGAGGCATTTTGTCAAATCAAAAGTAAGATTGTGTTCTTTTCTGCTGAGAAGTGTCTCAATGGCATCCCTTCTCCCTCTGTGCAAAAGCCCTACATGAAGTACTTGACTCCAGCCACAGGGTCTCCTCGCTGTTCCTGGAACATACCAGACACATTCCTGCCTCAGGACCTTTGCACTTGCTATTTGCTGCCTTGGGACACTCTTCCCCAGATGTTAGCACAGCTCACTCTTCATCTCCCTCAGGTCTCTACTGAGTTGTTGTCTGCTCTAGCATCTAGAGCAATGCCTGGCACTTAGTAGGTCTCAATGATGTTTTTTGAATGAATGAATGAAACTTCTCTGGTCCCTGACAGTATTTGAATTTCAGCCCCGCCAGGGCTCATCTTTTCGTGATCTGCAGAACAGATCATAGTTCCCCCAATCACCTTGCCATTCTTCTGAATTATGATTCATTTATCACTGCCTCTTCACCCAAAACCCAGCTCCTACCTAAAAAGTTCTCCAAAGAGGCTTGGGTGACATGCTGCAGTCATGGGGGCTGCTGACCTAACCCCACATTCTGTGAATTTATCAAAGGACATTGACTCCAGTGTCATCCTGGACTCTTCCAGAAGACAGTGCCTTCGTGTACCACATTCTCATTTTTAGGAACTGCCCAGTCACTGAAGGTCAACCTTCAGCTTATTGAGTATTAATTATATAGATGTGCGGGAAGTGCTCAGCCAGTAACAAAAGGATGAATCAGGGCAAAGGAGAAATCCCATTACAATGTCCCTCTTCTCCCCCTCTCTGAAGGTAAGTAAATACCTTTAAAGAGCCCCTGAACTTCTGGGTTGAAGAGAGGGCAGGAGCAAAGGAAGAAAGGCAAGACTGTTCATTTTGTAATTTGCAAGGAAAGAAGTTTGAGATATTTAACATATAATTGCCATTCAAAATTTCTTTATGGGTAAAGTTGCTGATTAAAAACAAAGCCAGTGCCCCTACTTTAAAACTGCCGCGCAAGGAGGGTCATGGTTCTCCAAGAACAATAGCAAAACCAACCAACCCCAGCCCTCCTGTCAAGGGATAGTCATGTTTGCCTCCATCTACCTGAAGAGTCAAGGACTGTCTCTGGAGACGTATGTCATCACGAAAGTTACCCGCCACTGAGAGGAAGAAGTGAAACTCACCTACTAGTCAAGCCCCAAGTCAACACTGTTGAATCAGGGGTGAGAACAGAGCAGGCAAATCTGGGAACAACCTTAGAAGTGGCATCAACGGCCCAGCTAGAGTGGGCCCCAGAGGTCATCTGGAGAGACCTCGGAGGTCTTGTGCACACGGACAATGCACACGGACAAGCTGAGGTTCAGAGAGGAGAAGGACTCTGGGTCACATGGAGAGTTGGTGACTGGAAAGGAGCCAGGGCTCTCCCACCGTGAGCCTCCACCAGGGGCTACGTCCAGGGTTCTCAAATGACCTTGTGACCTGTTGCTCACATACTCTCATTTTCCAGTTGAGGAAACAGAGACCAGTAAGGCAGAAAGAGCAATGAGGCCGAGGAGGGCTTAGGAGTCCAAGAAGATATTTAGAATGGACCTTTGCCCCTTCAGATTCTCTTGAGTTTATGTAAGTGGGACTTCCAGTTCTTTCTGTCTTCCTCGCCTTCAATGTCACAGTAACTTATACATCAGTTTCGTCTAGTCCTGGAAGAAATGGCCTTGTGAACTTGAAAAACAATTGCCTAAATGCACTGAACCAAGTTAGTTTCTTGTACTGTCCCTTCTGTTCCATGCCAGTGTCTCTGTCCAGAAGTGGGGTCAGTTAGGTCGGAGCAGGGGGCCGAGGTACACGGACTCCCCCAGAGCCACATTTTGGCAATGAGAAAAAAGGGACACCCAGGACATTCTCCTCAGAGCGGACGGTCCCCGTGTTCTGGGCATACAGCAGGTGCTTAACAAATGGCTATTGACTTGCCTCATTAGGGGCCGTGCTGGAAACCCTTTTCCAGCTGCTGGAAACCACAGATGACCAACAGAAGGGCTTCTCGATAGTCAGCTCCACTCTCCTATGTCCAGAATTATAGTCAGAATTGTGCAATGGTCAAGAGACATGGGTGTTTTGAGTCTTACTTTCAGGGCCTTGAGCTCTCATTGGGAAGTCAGTTCCATCGCATGTGATTCAAACTGAGCAAAATATAAGACATTTGGCACGTGAGACCGTGGGACCTCCGCAGGATTGTGGGAGCGGACGTCACAGCAATCTTTTCTCCATCACTATCCGGTAAAAATAATAGCTGCCTTTCTTTGACCAGTTATTGTACTTACTCCTCAGCATATGCTAAGCATTTGACAGGTAGTGTCTCATTTAATGGGCAAAACAACCCACCGGATTGGTACTAATATTACTCCCTTGCCCAGGGTCATGGAACTATAGTGTAGAGGCAGAATTTGAACCCAGGTCCATCTTGCCCATGCTCAGTCTTCTGCCCCACACTAGGCCTCCGTGTGTAAGAGGTTTCTTGAAATATTATGCCTCCAAGACCTTTTAAACTCCCCTCATCCCAGGCGACCATGTGTGGCCCAGTCCAGCTGTTCTCTAACTCACCTAATGGGGTCCAGATGAGTGAGAAAGAAAGGGGAACTGCTCGTAACCTGTGACCCATTTGCTTCCACCCCAGCTGGGAGGGAGTGGCACAAGCAAACCCTGTCACAACATTATCAGTCAGGTCGAATAAGTTGAGAACCCCTGTTCGTGGTCACCCCATTGCCCTGTTCCCACTTTGCCCAAGCTCTGCGTGCTTTCCTGTGTTTGACCTTGCTTTCCTGAAACCTGTCTTAAATGACAGGGACAAAAATCACCTCTAAAGCTTGAGGAGCTAACCCGCCTCGATGTATCAGGAGTCTCCTGAGTTCTGAGTTCTTCAGGGTACTCCCAGTACCTAATGCCTTTATTTTGTCTTAAGCCGGGTGGGGGTAGGGGGTTCAGACTTGGTGGGTGCGCAGTCGCTGCTCCACCTTGTGGTTATTCCTAGGAACTGCATCCCTCCTTCCTGTTCCCTAGGCGTTGAGGACAACCAGCCTTCTTCCCATAGGTGCTCGGTTTCCAATCCACCCCTCCACTCCCGCTCTTACACTCGCTCAGACAGTCTTCCAGTTTCATGTGGAGGTCTACAACCACAATTACCATCAACCCCACGCCGCTGCTGCTACGACTGTTACTAAGGCTTGCGGTGTGCTTCACTCAGGGGATATTATTTCAACTGTCTCATTTAATTCTCCCAACAACCCTTGAAGTGGGAAATATCGCAATCCCTATTTTACAGACTAAGCCTTGGTGGTTTCCCTGATCGGTCAGAATTCCCACTGCTTCGTAAGAAGCAAGTCAGGACGTGAATCCAGATCGTCTGACCCCAGAGCCCATGCCCTTGACCACTCTGCTAAATGGTTGTCCAGCGAAAGGAGGTAATGTTGGCTTTGGAGTCAGGGAGAGCTGGGTAACCAGGCGAGTTAGTCTCATCTGTAAAATGAAGTGTCCAGTCGCATGTGTAGGATTCCTTTAGGATCACATGAGTATAGGAAACATGTAACAGAGAAGCTGCCATAATTCACCGGACTCCCAGGGAGCCTAACAGACCTTCCATCTTGTGACTCTCCTCCCATAGCCAACAACAGGTGCTTTGCATATATTTGTAGCATGACCCACTCTCCACTCAGGCCCCCATATAAACTCCCTGCTAATCACTTATTTTTTTTGTTCACTTGTCTATCGCATGATCACGAAGCACCTTGCTATATGCCAGGTATCACGCTCGGACCCTGGGGGATTGGAGGGTGAGGAGAGCCCTTGCAAAATGTACCCGGGTGGCATTTTCCATGTGCAGACTCTTGGGCGTGCAAGGAACAGTGTGGACAAGCAAGGCACCTAGCATCTAGTGAGCTTGCAAAGAAAAGCGAAACAAGGACATCAACAACTAGGCACAACAAAGATTAACGTCTTAAGAGATCGGAGAATGGATAAGCGAAAGAGAGAGAACTCCTATCAGAGAAAGAGAAATCCCACTGGCGGGCCAATCAGGCAGAGTGTAGTAGGAGCACCGATGGGAAGGAAAAGGCAACAGCCGCAGGTAGCTGCTGGAGGGGCATGACAGGTCATCAGTGCCTTGTCCTGGAGGCACCAAGTCTTTCACAGTACTTTCACTGGAGAAGGGGACATTCAAAGTTCCTTTAGGACCAAGAAGGGACAGATGAGTAACCAAAGGGAAGCTACTTCCCCTACATGCCAGGCACTGTGCTAGACCACACTCTTCATTAGAAGGTAAACCAGCAGTATCTACCGTGGGAGTCAATCGGTTAAAACAAGAGAAGCTCTGCTCAAGGCATATATATGGGAAACCCTCCGTGCATGTGAGTTACCCAGCATTCTTTCATGCAGAGGGGCCGAGGGCAGTGCTGAGGACACACTGGCGCCCCAAACAGATGCAGCTATTAGGCTTCCTCTGTTCCCAAGACCTGCTGGAATTCCGGCCACCATACCCCGAACCTGTAAGTCAAGTGGGTGTTTCATGAGCTTATGAATTTTTATAAGATTCTATTTTTGCAATTTCGTGCAACGCTCCAGTGCCATGGGACACGTCAGCTCCTGACCTTTCAGTCGGCAGGGCACTTCCCATCAACAGAGCCATAAAAGCCCACCGGTTTTCTCCTTGGCATGTGAATTTGTTTGGTGCTCTCCCTCTGTCCTTCACCATTTGAATAGTGATGTCATATTCCAATAGCCTCTCACCTCTGCTGAAAAAGACCCACCGGTGATTCCCTCCTAGGTGCTCAGCAATCCCCAGGGGGGAAGTTGTGGTTTCCAGCACGGAGCAGGCATCATGAAACCGAGAGAGCTGGCGGGTGGGGAGGAGGAACGGGGAAGGGGGAGTCACCCAGAGGTAGAGGAGAGAGAAAAACAGCTCTGTGCGCTCGTTTAACCTCAAGTCAGTGGCCAAGGCAGGTTTTTTGTTTTTGTTTTTGTTTTTTACATTTTTTTATTTCTGAGGCGTTTTTAAGACATTGGTGTAACATTCAAGGAAATAGAGCTGGAATAAAGCCCCCACCCATATTTCCCCCTGAATCTAGGCCCAGAGATTTGTCTCTGGGACTGCTTTCAATTTTTACAATATTCTAATGGAAATTATAATCACACTGCGGATTTTAATTTGAAGTGCTCCTCTTTTCCCCTTAATGTTGTTTCAGGAAGGCCTTTCCTGCAGGGCTGCATCGTCTTCATGCTTCTCATGGGGACTCTTGCATCTTGGCTCATTCCTGAGCCTCGCCGCTCCAGGGGTCTTGGTCGTGAGCAATCCTAGGGATGAGTGGGACAGTCACAAAGTCTTTGGTTCAAGCCTTGGATCTGCCGTGTGCTAGCCATGTGACCTGGATTCAGTTCCCGCCTTGTGCTCTGAGCCTCAGTTTCCCCCTGGTGCACAGCCACTGTGAGGTTTTAGAAGCATGTTGAGACCTGTCAGAGAATTTCTTCAACAAAAGGCAGCTGCCAGTAGAGAACTATTGTTGGGTAGCTCTAACGCTATGAGGAACATCAGTTACAAAGGTCCTTCTCCTTTTGACTTTTCTTTTGGGGAAGAGTCCCAGGAGTGAGATTAGTTGTCCCAAGGGTATCAACATTTCTGTGGCTTTTGATGTGCGATGCCCACTGGCCTTCTAAGAATGCTGATATCAGTTCATGTGGTTATTGGCCATGTAACCCGTTTTTGACACAAAGCTAGCAGCCAAGGGAAGTCTGGGACAAGTAATGTTAGTCCTGTAGTTCGGCAATAATCAGGTTCTTTAAGGAACCAAAATGCAGCAGTCAGTTGGTGGAATTTGGATAATGGAAGTCAGGAATTTTCTAGGTGGTATGGGACTGAGGCGGGACCTAGTTCCAGACTAACCAAAGGCAGATAGTTGCCATCTGGGGTGTTCCTTAAAGCTTGGGCTTGGGGAACGCTCAAAGTACTCGATAGCAAAATGTGACTTTCCCAAATTTATTTCTAGTTTAAAGAATCACGAAAATGAAATTTCTGCTGAAATCTTGCATGGATGACTAATGTTGCTAGTTCTTGGGGAGTTTGTTAAATTGTTAAAAACTAGTGGCTCTTCTCCTGTCTTCTTGATTTGCATAAAAGCTGTTGCTTTGCTGGGTTTTAGAGTTCACTCAGCCAAACAGTAGACCGTAGTGCTTGAGCACTACCTTTCCACGTGGAGGGCGTGCAGTTGGGTGCTGGGATATTTTCATTCACACTTTGTGATCTGTACCGCCCCTCTGCAGCGGCGCGGAGAGCAGCTGTGGTGGGGAATTACTTGATCTAGGTCTGGAGCCTGGTTCTCTCATCATCTCACTGTGTCATCTGAGGCAAATCACGTTCCCTTCCCCCAAATTCTGAGGGCTTGGTCTTTGGAGACTTTTTGCTGTGGTGGCTGAGTAGCTGATGAGAATATAGCCCTCGGTCTAGGGTCTCCTTACATGATTCTTCATTCCTAAATGTGAAGATTCTCTGATTTCCCTGCCCAAGGGCTTGACTCTGCTCTGTCCATCATCCAGCTGTAGGGTCGTAGAGCCCTTACAGGAATCCACACGCTTAAGCTGAAGACGTTAAATTAGATAATAGTGAAGGTCTCTGTCTACCTCTGAGTTCCAGGACAGATTTAGTGAATGTTGGAATTGATCCAGGAGACACAGCTGGGCACTGAAAAGGCTTAGGGGACTATTTCTTTTCTTCAAACTACAAAGATGATAACTGGAAACAAACCGCGTATCCAGCAGTAGGGGGTAGTGAAGTGAATGGTGGCATGTCCGCACCATGAAGTGTTTTTGTCACATTAAGAACATGAGGATTTGAAATAATGTGGGAAAAAGACTTCTGGGATAATGTTCAGTGATAAAATCGAGTGTAATGTAGATGTGGCTATGTATAGAGAAAAAAAAAAAAACTGGAAGGAAACACTCAAACGGCCTACAGTGCTTTTCTCTAGGTATCCAGAATTCGGGTGATTTTCTCTTTTTCAACTTTTCTCTATTTTTCCAAATTTTACATAATTTATTTCTACTTTTTTTATAATCTGAAAAAATATTTTCACTCAGGCTTTATAAAAATTTTGAAATTTTATAAAAAATAAGATACTAGGATCCTAGATGCTAGGAATCAAATTACCCCCACATTTCAAACTTTCTTATATTAGGAAGCAATGTAAGAATTGTCAATTATAATAGTCAAATAAATGTGTGAAAAAATGGGTAAATATTCCCATTTTTGACAAAATAAAACAGGATAATACATGGAAGAGTTTTTGAATGGAAGCCAGAGAACATGGGTTCAAATCCCAGTAGAATTCTGGCTGAATGATGTTGGGTATAATTACTATTTCTAACCTTCAGTTTTTTTTTTTTTTAAGATTTTATTTATTTATTTGAGAGAGAGACAGTGAGAGAGAGCATGAGCAAGGAGGTCAGAGGGAGAAGCAGACTCCCCACAGAGCTGGGAGCGCGATGCAGGACTCGATATCGGGACTCCCGGATCATGGCCCGAGCCGAAGGCAGTCGTCCAACCAACTGAGCCACCCAGGCGTCCCTAACCTTCAGTTTTTTTATGTTATAAAATGTACCTCTCAGGGGGCACCTGGGTGGCTCAGTGGGTTAAAGCCTCTGCCTTCTGTTCAGGTCATGATCTCAGAGTCCTGGGATCGAGCCCCACATCGGGCTCTCTGTTCCACAGGTAGCCTGCTTCCTCCTCTCTCTCTCTGCCTGCCTCTCAGCCTTCTTGTGATCTTTGTCTGTCAAATAAATAAATAAAATCTTTAAAAAAAAAATGTACCCCTCAGGATTGTTGTGAGGCCTAATGAGACAAGGTCTGTAGAAGTCTCCTGTAAAATGCTAAGTGATATACAAGGTGGAAGGAGAATAACTAGGGGAAAAAAAGAGAAGGAGCCCTTCTCTAAGGAAAATTGTGTGTGTTTCAAACCATGGGTCCTGAGCCATTAGTGGGTCATAAAATCAATTTATTGGTTCATGAAGAAAACTCGTTTTTTTTTTTTTTTTTTTAAAGAATATAAATAAAAGTGCCAGACCATGTTGCAAAGTAATGTCATTGTTTTGGGAAATGTACATACCAAGTTCTGATGTAAAACATATTTCTCAGTGCCCTAAGTGCCTAAGATGATTGGGAAGGCCTAGAGAGTAGGTCTGTTGCTTCAAGGTCAATAGTCATGGGAAGACCAGAATAGCAAAGGCTCCTTTCTCTAGTTCAGTGCACGAAACTCAACATAATTGGTGTCTGGTGGCTTGAGTCCATTTCAGGAAGAAAGGGGAAGTTAAAGACAGGATGTCTATTCTACTATATGATATAATTCCGTATGTATCATGTCCTGCTGTTTGTAAATGCTTTAGGGCTCAGGATACATCCCTCCTTCCCTCTTTGCAAAAAATTATTTATTAGGCACCCAATGTTATGGACTGAATTGTGCGTCCCCCAAATTCACCTGTTGAGGCCCTAACCCCCATATGACTATATTTGGAAAGAGGGCCGGTAAAGAGGTAATTAAGGTTAAATGAGGTCTAAGAATGGGGCCTTAATCCCATAGGAAGAGTGTCCTTAAAAGAAGAGGAAGAGGCACCCAGAATATGCGTTCACAGAGAACATGCTGCGTGAAGAACGCGGCTTTCTAAAGCCAGAGAGAGGCCTCAGGAAAAACCAAGCCTGCGGACGCATTGACCTTGGGTTTCCAGTCTGCAGAACTGTGAGAAAATTCACTTCTGTTCCTTAAGTCACTCAGCCTGTGATATGTTGTTACAGCAGCCCTAGCAAACTAACACACCCACTGTATGCCAGGTGTGGTCTCGGGTCTTGGGGGATCCAGAGATGTAAAGATCAGGTCCGTGTGATCCTGGAGACCAACAGCCAAATAACCGCTTTACAGTGCAATATGTTAATTAGCTCAAGGTCCAAAGGCACGCAGAGGTAGGTCAGAGGAAGAGTCAGGGCCAGCGTCCCGGAGGAGGAAATTCTAAAGGCTTTAAGGATAAATTTCATTTCTCCTATCTTCTGATACCCTTAATAGCAGATCAAAGCACAAGTCCCTGATTGGGATACCTTCATTTCTGGTTGCCAACTCCTAATACCCCATAGCAAAGGGCCTTCCATGGGAGGATACCTGTGATGTCTACACAGAAAGTGCAATGGTCTTAAAGGGACATATCAGGGGAACCACCCGGAGGCCCTCATGGGGACCCTCAGGGCTAATGGAGCTTGTGGACCATGGGGAAGGTGCAGGATGGAGACAGAGCTCACAGAGACACGACCCTGATTCTCTATGCACAGGGGGTTAATTCTTGCCCTCTCGACACACCGTCCTCTGTAAGCCACGAGGGGTTTTTCTTCATGAGTACTAGGTTCCCCTGGGAGGTTTTTAGCTTTAGATGGCAAAGCCTGGGACCACTTCCAAATTCCTGCTCCAAATCTTTCTTCTCTACCTAAAGGGTCTGCAAGCTCTCTCTGTAAAGAGCCAGATGGTCAGTATTTTTGGTTTTGAGCACTTGACAGTCTGTCTGACTACGGACTCTGCTGCAAACGCAGCCGTGGTTAATATGTAAACACATGAATGTGGCTGTATACCAAAAACATTTGATTTATGGACACTGAAATGTGAATTTCAAGGGGTTTTCACATGTCATGAGATGTCATTTTTCCTTCTTTTTTTTTTTTTCCCCAGTCATTCAAAGAATGTACAAATCACTCTCTACGTATAGGATATACAATAGAGCAGGGTGTAGTTTGCCCACCCCTGACTTGGTTTTTCATGAATTTGGTACTTTTTTCTCCCCAGATGAATTCAGGGAATCCTAATAGTACCAGAGAAACTTAAGGACAGTTGAGTCTGCTTTCGATAGCTCTTGAGTTTTCATAAATTGTTCAGAAGGCATTTTTTTGTCTTATTTTTTAATTTTTATTTTTTAACAAGTTTATTTATTTATTTGACAGACAGAGATCACAAGTAGGCAGAGAGGCAGGCAGAGAGAGAGGGGGAAGCAGGCTCCCCACTGAACGGAGAGCCTGATGTGGGGCTCGATCCCAGGACCCTGAGATCATGACCCGAGCTGAAGGCAGAGGCTTTAACCCACTGAGCCACCCAGGTGCCCCCATTTTTTTGTTTTAAAAAGATATATCTACTTAGGGTGCCCAGGTGGCTTGGCTGGTTAAGTGTCCAACTCTTGATTTTGGCTCAGGTCATGACCTCAGGGTCCTGAGACTGAGCCCCACATGGGGCACTACTCTCAGCAGGGAGGCTGCTTAAGAGTCTCTCTCTCCCTCTGTCCTTCACCCTGCCTGTTTTCTCTCCCTCTCAAATAAATTAATTTTATTTATTAAAAATATTTATTTATTTGAGAGAGAGCAAGAGCACAAGGTGGGAGGGGCAAAGGGAGAAGGAGAGAGAGAGAGAAGCAGACTCCTGCTGAACGGTGGGCCCAGTGAGGGACTCGATCCCACAACCCTGAGATCACAACTTGAGCTGAAATCAAGAGTTGGATGTTCAGCCAACTGAACCACCCAGGAGCCATGAGAATGTGCCAAGGGATTTTAATAAAATAATTACTTTAATAATATTTATATATTATATAGTTATATATAATATATATTATATTTTAATAATAATATTTTAATAAACGCACTTAAAATACCCTAGGGGTATTTGTACAGTGACTTTGGGGCATCCTTTCCTCTAGCGGGGCCTTAGTTTCCCCCTTTGTAAATGAAGGGGCTGATTTCGGCAAGTGCTCAGGTCCTTCGCTCTGAAGTCCCCACCCCCTCTGGCCACACCCCACGCCCATGCTGAGCATTGCAGCACCCCTGCATTCTGCCTCTGACCATGCACTTGAGGCCTGTGGGAATTTGTGGCACTCCGCTCAGTTTAGCTGCTTTCCTCCTGTTAATCTCTAAGAGAGAAAAGCATTAAACATACAGAATTGCAGAGCTGGGCCATTTGCATCTTTCTTGGCAATAAAACTGAGGGGCTCCTTCAAGGAATTTCCTGTCTCATCTTTGCCATCTTTCCTGGCCTATTTGAAGAGCCACTTAGAGAACTCACTGCTAGAGTTGGCATGCCCATCGCCGTGGGGAAGAGCGCAGACCCTGGGTCCCCATGCAGCGCTGGGCTGGCTCAGGGGAGCCCCTGTTTCTCATGCAGGAAGTGACCAGAGCCTGGGGCCCCTCGACACTGTTCATAGGCCACCTTCATTGCCAGTGAAAGAAAAATTCCCCGGGGCGATGTAATTAAATGTAGATGAGATTATTACTGGAACAAGTTTTTTCCTCCCCACCCCCCTTTTAAGAAAAACAAAACAGGTTCATGGAGTCAGAGTAGCAGAATGAAGGGGCTCTCATTCTAGAACACCATCAGATAAAGGGATGAATACAAACAGGCAGATGGTCAGCCTTTACCACAATTCCTCCCTCTTCCCACCACCAGCCGAAGAATTCAGGTATCCACAGGCAGTCTGGGACTGTTTCTAAAAAGCAGGTGGGCTCAGAGGAGCCAGAGGGGCCGATGTCTACACCAATGGAACTGGACTGAATGATCCACTCTGGCTCTGGTACTAAAGCCTCGGTGGCCTCTGGGGTGTGTGGGAGGACGGGGTCTGGGCTCATGAGTGAGCATGACGGAGGGAGGCTGCCTTTTGAGTTTCGCTTGAAGACTCTAGAAAAAATATCCTTGGCATTAGTCACCAGAGAGGGAAGTGACTACCTTGCAAGGAAATAGAATCGAGCTCTTGCTCTGCGGTTCACCCAGGGAAATGACTGTTCCCTCCTTTTCTCGTGCACCTAGGATACCATGTACTCGGACAGAGCCTCACCACACCCACATGGTGTTTCTTGTCTGTAGTTTCTTTTCTTTTTTTTTTTTTAGATTTTATTTATTTATTTGACAGAGAGAGAGATCACAAGTAGGCAGAGAGGCAGGCAGAGAGAGAGAGAGGGGGAAGCAGGCTCCCCGCTGAGCAGAGAGCCCGACGCGGGACTCGATCCCAGGACCCTGAGATCAAGACCTGAGCCGAAGGCAGCGGCTTAACCCACTGAGCCACCCAGGCGCCCCTTGTCTATAGTTTCTTGACTGTAGTTTCTTATCTGAGCTTTGAAAGTCTGGGTCTTCCCTTTTTCTTTCCTTTTCTTCCCTTCTCTTTTCTCTTCTCTTCTCTTGTCTTCTCTTCCCTTCCCTTCCCTTCTCCTCTCCTCTCTTTTCCTTCCCTTCCTCCTCCTTTCTTTGTTTCTTTCTTGCTTTTTCTTTCTAAGATTTGATTTGGTTGTCAGAAAGAGAGAGAGAGGGCACAAGCAGGGGGAGCTGCAGGCGAGGGGGAAGCAAGGACCCAAATGCAGGACTTGATTCTGGGACCCTGGGATCATGTCCTGAACCCAAGGCAGATGCTTAACAGACTGAGCCATCCAGGTGGCCCGAATTGCTTCCATTTTGAAGAACAAAAAAACCTAGGCAAATTTTCTGTTCATTGTCACCCAATGTAACTGGGAACAAACCTTAGTTTATGTGCCAAAACATGTGTTCGCTGGAGTCAGAGTACCTTTTGTCTATTTCCACAGAGAGATCTGGAAAGATGCATAGGGTACTTGGATTCCTCTCTCTGGTGTTAAACTTCTCCTCTGATTACACTTCAAAGGACAGACTTTTGACCTGAAGCAACCTTGGATATCATTCATTCATTCATTTGTTTATTCATCATAAAGACTTTTCTGGAGACTTCTGGCTAATGAGATAGGCTAACATGGGTTCATTTCTCTAAAAAGTCACAGACAATCTGGATTAAGTAGAACAACAAAAAAAAAATTCTCCAAATACATTGTTGAGTTTGTAAGAAAGTAATAAAGAGGAAGATTCAAAGTGTGAGGGCCCAGTAAGCTACCGAGACCCTGAGGGCTGACAGGGGTCTCAGAATCTGAGACAGGTGCCGAGGTGTCGGAAGCTATGTTTTGATACTTAAAGGGCACAGAAGAGAAACTCTGAGGACAGGGAGAGGTGAGGAGGTGGGGTAGATTTTAAGAGTTCCCCTGTTCACAAATGGGAACTGGAAAACTGCTCCCGATCTAGGGAATATACAAGGAGCCTTAATACCCTCCTGGGACAGTAGGTGGGGGAAGAGATACCACAAAAAAATAGACTGTGTCGTATGTCGGTGTGGAGTCTCAGTTTGTAATATCCACGTGAGGAAGTGTAAAAACCAGTTTAAACCAGTCAAATCACCAGAATCCTAGAGGAGGTATATATGAAATGGCCCAAAACATAATCCCTTCCAAAGATGACCCTGTGATGAAAGTTACCAACTGTGCTAAGAAACTGTCATGAAGGAGAGTAGGTTCCTACAAGAAGTAGGAACATTAGTACCCACAAAAATTGCAGATAATAGGACATTCTAAAAGCAAATGTAAGATATGTGGGTTGAAAATATTTATTGTGGTAAAAGGTCAAGAATGGGATGCTAAAAATGAATCAATTAATCTAAAAAAGTGGAATTTTCAAAAATAAAAAATACTGTTGGCTGGATGATAGAATAGTTACAAACAGAGAGAGAACTAGTGATACACAGTATGGATCTCAGGAAGTCACCTGAAATGAAAAGTGCATAAATAAAGAGATAACGCATCATGGAAGGAGGCTAGGAGATATGAAACAGAGACAGAAAGTTCCAACATGCTTCTTTTTTTTTTTTTTTAATTTTTATAAGATTTTATTTTTATTTATTTGACAGAGAGAGATACAGCGAGAGAGGAAACACAAACTGGGGAGTGGGAGAGGGAGAAATAGGCTCCCCACCGAGCAGAGAGCCCAATGCAGGGCTGGATCCCAGGACCCTGAGATCATGACCTGAGCCAAAAGCAGAAGCTTAACAACTGAGCCACCCAGGCGGCCTCAACACTTTGGCCACATCGTCGTCTACCAGGGAGTGGTGTTTGTCCAGGGTGAGATGACCTGGGTGCCCATCTCCCTGCAGAGCCTGATCGACATGGCCAAGTAGAGGGGGAAGGCTGGACCTTGGACCGGAGAGGGGACATGGTCATGGATAAACAGTATTTTAAACTGGGGGGGGGGGGGCAACATACTTTCTTTTGTAATTTATTTTTTTTTAAAGATTTTTATTTATTTACTTGACAGACAGAGATCACAAGTAGGCAGAGAGGCAGGCAGAGAGAGAGGGGGAAGCAGGCTCCCCGCTGAGCAGAAAGCCTAATGTGGGGCTCGATCCCAGGACCCTGAGATCATGACCTGAGCTGAAAGCAGAGGCTTTAACCCCCCAAGCCACCCAGGCACCCCCAACATACTTTTAATAGAGATTTTGAACAGTGTCTGGAACAAATGTAGAAATGGCAATATTTAAAGAGATCCTGACTTCCAACTTTGAAGAGGTATGACTGCTCAGGTTAAAGGAGTTTTCTGAGTCCTGTGCAAGACAGACCAAACAACTATATGCTCAGACACATCAGATTAATGAAGCTGCAGAAATAATACAGACCAAAGAAAAACAAAACACAAAAAACCCAAAAGGCCAGAAGCTACCAGAGTTAAATACAAACACATTTCCTTTACAGGAAACACAGATTGAAACAAGACCTTTTGTCAGCTACCAAAGGGGCCAGAACACAGTGGAAATAGTCTGCAAAGGACACAGGAAGAATAACCATCAATACAGAAATTAATCTGACCCAGCTAAAGTACTATTTAGGGGGGGATGGCAAAATAATGGTATTTTCAGGCAAACACAGAGTTTATCTGTAGCAAAACCTCACTGAGAGGGTTACTAAAGGATGTGCTTCAAGAAGAAGAGACCTGAGCCCAGATGGAAGGAATGGTGTTGCAAGAACCAAGATGAGATAAATTAAATAAAAATATATATGTGTGTGTGTGTGTGTGTGTGTGTGTGTGTGTGTGTGTATGCATACTACTATATTTCAATAATCCCTGGCCATAAGGTTTTTTTTTTTTAATATTTAGTTTATTTATTTGACATGTAGAGAGAGAGATCACAAGTAGGCAGAGCAGCAGGCAGAGAGAGAAGGAAAAGCAGGCTCCCTGCTGAGGAGAGAGCCTGACATGGCGCTTGATCCCAGGACCCCAAGATCATGACCTGAGCCGAAGGCAGAGCCTTAACCCACTGAGCCACCCAGGCGCCCATGGCCATAAGGTTTTTTAAAAGTAATTTGGTAGGTCTGGGGGCGCCTGGGTGGCTCAGTGGGTTAAAGCCTCTGCCTTTGGTTCAGGTCATGATCCCAGGGTCCTGGGATCAAGCCCTGCATTGGGCTCTCTGCTCAGTAGGGAGCCTGCTTCCTCCTCTCTCTCTCTCTCTGCCTACTTATGATCTCGGTCAAATAAATAAAATTGAAAAAAAAAAAAAAGACTCCTTTGTTAGCTCATGGTCACATGAGTAGTATGTGGAGGAGTCAGAATTCAAACAAATTAAAAAATAAATAAATAAAGTAATTTGGTGGGTCTAAAAATAAAATGAAACTAAAGTACTAAGACACAATAGGGTAAGTTAAAGTGTTCTAAAGTTTTTATACTCTGGGGAAAGAGAGCAGAAGTATTATTAACTTTATACTTATTAAGACAAAAATTTGTGTTACGATTTTTTTTATTATGTTATGATTTTAAGGGTTCTCACTAAAAAGAAGAAAAATAAAATGTAAAGCCTTCAAACAGAAAATACAGTCAACTTAGTAGAATGAAAAAGGAAAGGGAGGGGAAAGGGGAGAGAAAAAAAACAAAAAGATAAAAAGAAAACATTAAGCAAAATGGCAGAAAGAAGTTCACAAATCACAATGATTCTAATTGGGTGAAAGCTGAAATTTCTGAACACACACTTGATGTCAGGCACTATGCGATGTGTGGGGGATACAAAAATAGATAAACTAAGGTTTCTGTCTTCAGGAAGTTCAGGGTCTTCTTTGGGTAGGGGTAGGGGGAAGACAAAGCCGTGATAATAGGCTAAGTGTCTAGACAAAGAGAACTAAAGAGAGGGGCTCAGCCTCCAGCTCAGCCTGTAGGAAGAGGGTGGAGGAAGGCTTTCTGAGTTTGGTGAGGCTTCAGCTGAAGGATGAGCAGGAAGGCAAGGCAGACAGGAAGGGTGTACCAGGCAAAGGAACCACATACCAAAGCATACAAGTGGAAAAGAAGGTGGCACCTCATGGTCCAATCTTCTGTCATGGACGAGGAACTTGAAACCCCGGAAAGGTAAGGAGACTGTCTCAAGGTCACTCAGCTGATTAGTCAACAGAGCCAGGATTCATACCCAAGACCCCCATCTCCTTTTCCACTCCCCTTTCTACTATACCACAGTGCTTAAAGTTTGTAACAGGAGGCTTGGTGACCATGCACTGAGACCACACCCAACTTTGAAAATGAGCTACATCCAAGTGTGGGGACTGGATCTGTCTCTCTGGCCTATCCTGGGCTGGGGCAGAGCCAGGAGCTTGGTAGCTTCCTGGGCTGAGCAGCCCGTTTACCCCAAGGAAGCCATGGCACCCATGCCCAGTTTAATCATTAACTCCCAAGTTCACAGGGTTGGAGCTGGAATGCACAGAACCTGGGGGGTGGCCTGGGTCTCCAGGGCGCTAAGGGGAAGATGGTTCTTGAGATGCGAAGAGACCAAAGTTTAGAAGGGGGTCCTTTGTCTCTGAATGGATCTACATTTGAGGCTCAGGAAATAGGACTCATGATTTTTCTATTTTGTTGGAGTTTCACCATCATCTTATTAGTTCAATTTCAGGATTCCCTTTTAGTGTTTAGAAGATACTGTAAATCCCTCTGCTGCAGCCCTTATATAGCATGGGAATCCTTTAATCATCCATCTACCCCATACACTGTGGCCTCCAGGAGGGCAGTCCTCGCTCAATCTTTCATCTCAGTGACCTCAGTGCCTGACACATAGTAGGTGCTCATTAAACATTTGCTGACTGGTTGAATAATCAAGATCCTAACTCAGCCTACAGGGGTTCCGAAGCATACGTCTTTTTTGTTTTCATGTTCACATAATTAGAAGAAATGGAGAGTGATTTTGCATTAGTTCAAGAGAAGTTCACAGACATCCTTTGAGATACTCTGTGGTATCTTAAACTATCACAGAGTCAAGATGAGGTCCACTGGTTGGAAAGAGATGGAATGTTCTTAAGGTGCTCAGTCTCTCCCCTTTATCCCTCCATGTTTGGATGGCATTCTTGGGAGAGAGGTGCTATTCAAGCATGCAGTGAAATTTTATTGAGGAAACAAGAGCCCCATGGAGGTCAAATTCCATCAGCATGATAAAGACAACCACTCCTTATAATTTCGGAAAGCTGCAGCCAGTGGTTGGAAAGCCTGCATTAGCTGGAACATCACCAAGCCCAGAAGGCATCTCTCAAGACACTTCGGGGTCCTACAGAAGAAAGCTCCCGCTGGAAGGTGAGGTGCCGCTGGGGGCACGATTTCTGTTTGCCTCCCGTGAACTTGATTTTCCGGATCTGTAAAGTCAAGGCAGTCCCGCCTCTTCTTCACAAGGCACTGGGCAGGAGGAAGCGGAACGGTGCCATCAAGCCTTTTGTGGCTAGAAGATGCTCGTTTGCAGCGGAAGGACATTCTCTTTCTCCTGAAAGTAGAAGTCCTGACCCTCTGTAGCATCAGAGGGGAGCAAGTGGGTTCTGCTCTTAGAGGCCATGGGACTGGGGCCCAGCGATTCAGCCATCCAGTCTGGAAGGGGAAGACTCCCTCTGCGATGACTACCAGCTTAAAGTGTAAACCCGTGCCTCTAGTGCTGCTGTCGTCGACAGTACGGGAAGTCCTGGGAGAAGAGCCTCCCCTTGTAGGAACAGTCGCTCGCCTGGAAAAGCCAGCTTGCATGGTTGGAGCGGAGCCAGAAAGGCTGACTCTCGCCCTGGCCAATTCTCTGGCACGCCAAGGTCCAGGAGACTGGAAAAACTGGCCAGCGTCAGGGGCCCTCCCCTGTACCAGCCTCTGGGTTCCTGTTCATCTCCTGGTTGGTGGCCCATAATACAACCAATTTGAATTCACTTCTTTCCACCACCTGTCTCTTCTCAGAGTTCTGTTGATTCTCTGAAATTCTAGCACTCAATGTTGGTTAGGTTGGGGGGTGGTGGTAAGTTAATTTAGTAAAAACCCAGGCTTGGATTCCTCCAGCTTCTCTCCTGCCCTTGGTCCCAGCATCAGTCTAGAGCAAATCACCTTGGCAGGGATTGGAAGACTCTGAGGTGCTCTGGTCATCTGGTTTCTTCCCCTTTTGCCTTTCCCTTTCTCTCCCCTGCCCCAAAGAACTGAAATGAAATGAGAAGTAAATTACCAAGGGAGATCCTCTCCTGGGGCAAATTTCCTGTCTTTGCTTATGGGCATAGAGACCCTGAGCGGGGAGGCTGGCTGTTGACTCTTCCAGAACCTGCCCTGGGGTGATAGGTGCAGACTGTGTCCTCCGCTTTTCCATGGGGTGGGGGGGGGGTGGGGATTTAAAAAGTGAAGGCAGAGGAGGAGAGACTGTACAGGAGACCCCAAGGGCCATCCCTATGCCTCCACCCCACCCTACCCCGAAACTGTCAGTCTCCACCAAGCCTCAGAGAGGAGAGAGAGAGAGAAGTGGGGGCGGGGAGAAAGAGATGGAGGGGGGGAAATCAAAGAAAATTGCCAAAGTCAATGGCCTGGAACTAGAGGCAGCCTCAGCAACTGCAGTGTGACTTTGATTCCCCTATCATAACCCTGAATTAAAAATTCAGGCAATTATCTGCATGGCTTCCTTCTGATTAGAACGAGCCGGAGCCTCATTAATGCAACAGCACAGAGGAAAGCCATTAGGGTCTGTGAAATGGAATGTTTCTCTGAGAACAGGTTCCGCTTGATGTAGAATACCCAGCAAAAAGAAATTTCACACATTTTTGAGCTCAGAGTCACAGGACGGGACCCTGCTTCAGGGCTGCAGACCCCGCCACGGTTGTCCCTTTTCAGCAGGCTCTGGGTGAAAGCCACCTTTGTTTCCCAGCCTCTCTCTGGCACCTCCGTCCTCTGGAATCGTGTGGAGGGAGGAAGAGGGGGGTGAGAGGCCAGAAGGAACCTCCTGGCTGCTCCCTTTGCTTGGTCCTAGGACACCGAGGAGGCCTGGACGTGGGGTCTCAAAGTCCTTGAGCCATGAGGAACCCCAGAACTTCTTGGGAGTTCACTGTCCTCCTTTGCTAGAAGAACTAGGCGCAAGCTTGTCGGGAACCACGAAGGTCCAAGACTCCAGAAAAGAGCAAAGTATCTGCATGTCCCCAACAGTCTTGGTACCTTCCTGACTCGTGTGGCAACTTGGGCATCCCAAGGCCATCCAAGCAGGATCTGGTGAAGCTGAGCCAGCCTTGGGGGCTTGTTGCTTAGGAGAGGGTGAAGGGTTGGAGGTAAGGAGGGCACCCTTCGTTCATTCCTTCCTGTGTAAGATCTGTGCTCTTAGAAGTGCAAATCTGCTGCCCAGCGCCTAAACAGGGTGACTGTCCCTACCGCAGCTGACATTTGGAAGCTTTCATGCACCCTCTTTTTGGGGATTTCCCCAGGGTGCGGCTTCCTTCTTCCAGTGCCTGTGGATGACTGCCAGGGGCAGCCAGGAGCAGTTTCCCAAACAATTTTCTTTGCAGCCCTCATGAGGTCAGTTCTTGAAAGGACTGGGCTTGATCCAGAAGTACTGTCTAGATTTTCTTCAAGCCAGTTGCTGGGACTTGGGCTCCCTCATTTCGGACAGCTGGGCATTCTTCTAGCACAGGGATTCTCGGGCTGCACCAAATGTTGACCCTTTGATAGACATGCTCGGTAGGAGGCCAGCTAGTCTTAACGCGGTGAGAACTGATAGAGGTGAAAACGCTTTTGTAAAAAGAGTTTCGTTCAATAGGATGCCAACCAGGAAAATGTTTCCTTCAAACTGTTTGAGTAAGCCACCTGTTAACTATTCAGCGTCAGGAGGGCCCCGTGTCAGTGGCGTCGGTGCTGAGCTGTAAACACAGGTTGCTGGTCGTCAGGTTCTAAGGGAGTCAATGTTTAACTACTGTCATTTGGAGCAAGTGCGCCCCCTGCTGCACACCAGCGAACCTAGGCCACCTGCAGTCTATCAGGTTTTCGAGATGTTTTCAGTCACATCCCACATTAGAAGGGTACATTCCTGGTCACCGGGGAGTTTTTATGAAGCATGTTTTCAATACGGCAGACAGTTTTATGGGTGAAGGCTCCTAGAGTTTACCTCACCCCCACCCTCCCCCCAACACAAACAAGATGCTTGGTGATTCAGTTATGTTCCTTGTGGGTTCTGGGCAGCCGGTCTTTCCAACACTTTGCCTTCACTAGGCCAACATGCCACAAAGTCAAATGCAGTGACTACAGATGACCCCTGTGTAAAGGGCTGACCTAAAGGCCCCTGAAGTCTTGGGTGGGGGGAGGTATCTCTCTAGGCTCGCCAGCTGGTACGAGAGTGAGAGGAGCCGGCCAAGGTTCAGGAATGTGGGCCTTCCGGAGAGAAAGCTCGACCGCCAGCCCCACAGCCCAGGCCACCTTCTGCCTTGGGAAGGGATCGCAGCTCAGCCCTGAGGACCTTGTTACCGTCCATGGTATTTCTCAACAGTTTAAACATAGACGCTTTCCGGTCAGATCATTCCTTTCTTCCCAAGATAGTCCGGGTCCCACCTTTGTGACTTGTCACTCCTTATTCATTCAGCAAATATTTTCTGAACAACTATTGTGTGCTAGACATTGTTCTAGGAACAGGAGCGCCCAGCATAAAGCAGACGAAGGCTCCGTTCTGGAGCGTGCATTCCTGGCAGGGAACGCAGACAGTTACAGAAAGACGAATGAGCGAGACAGCGGTGTAAGGACCGTGAATAAGCAAATCTGGGGAAGTGGGAGAGAGGGAGAGAGGGCTACTTTATACCGGTGGTCTCTCAGGAAAGCTTCGTGCTGCCCTCTAGCAATCTCCCTTATTTCTCTCCTGTCAGACTAGGATCATCTCTTCCGTCAAACGTCCCCTATGAACGTTCCACCCGCACTGATGTTCCCTTCAACTCATCTCTCCTCCAGCTCCTTCATTTTTGGAAAGATTTACAGTGAAAGCTTTGCCTCCTGGGAAAAGGGTCCTGTCTTCTCTTTCTCTGGTTTGCTATCAGAACAGGAGGTGGGGAAGGCAGGGAGAAAACTAGCATGTCTCCGATGGGCTAGAGACAGGAACACCCTTGCCCTCACTGAACTCCTGCAGTCTTTCTATTACTGTCGCCGTTAGAAACCAGGGAAACTGGGGCTTCATTTAGCTAAGAGCACATGACCAAATGGTGCCCTTGGGATTTGAACCCTGACCAGTGTAGCACCGAGGCCTATACTGAAGAGTCCTCTAGAATGGGAACCAGGAGAAAGGCTGCCTGGGGGACCAGCATGGGAGGTGGAGGTCCCATGATGGCCACAAACAGGCAAAGGGGCCTAGAGACCAGGATGGGAACTCCTTGAGGGCGAGGGGGGGTGGTGGTGTCTCTGTCTGCTTAGTTCACTGCTCCAACCTGTGGGCCCAGGTCATGTAAGAGGGGATCGATCAATAGTTGTCAAGTGAATGACCTTAGGTGGGCCGCCTCTAGAACCAGACTCTTGAGTTTCTAAACCTCAGCTCTGCCTCTTAGTACTTGGGTGAGTCTCTTCTCTTCTTTGTGACTCATGTATAAAATGGGGTTAAAAATGGTGCAGGTCAGTACTGATCTGAGATCGAGAGAGGGACACACAAGGCACTTAGTGTCTGGCCTAGCGCGGTGAGTATTGGCTCTTAGGACTAGCCAATGGCCCTCCCTTGCCCTGCACCTCTTTGCTACATTAGGTGCCCCCAGTCCTGAATTCAGACCCAACCTCGATTCGAAGACTCCAGAATTGGCTAAGATGGGATTCCCATGACCAATGGTTACAATGGAGATACAATGGAGATACAATGGAGAGTCCTGAGAAAAATTAAGGTAAGCACTTAAAAGAAAAAGAGTTACTTTTCTTTCACAATGGATTTTGTAGGCTGATAGTCATATAGTTAAGAAGAGTGCAAGCCTATACAAATTAGATGTCCTGGAAGACCCTTCCCAGCATTTGAAATTGAATCGGCCTCTGGCAGGAGAGAGGACAACTTAACTTATTCACAGGACAACTTAACCTCTCTCCTTGTCTTTCTAGAAAAGCACAGTTCTTCAGGTGAGTTACCATTTGCAAGTGCTGCTAACAGAACTGAACTTTAAGGCAAAGAGGATAAGTTTAGGGAACAGAGCTCTGTTTTTCCCTTTCCCTTCCACTTGCTCCTGCTCAGGTCATGATCTCAGGGTCCTGGGATCGAGCCCTGCATCGGGCTCTCTGCTCCGCGGGGAGCCTGCTTCCCTTCCTCTCTCTCTGCCTGCCTCTCTGCCTACTTGTGATCTCTGTCTGTCACATAAATAAATGGAATCTTAAAAAATAAAATTCTCTTGAAGGTGAGTGATAATGTCATTAATTTGATAATTTTTATTTTTAAATTTTCTTTATTTGTTTATTTTTAAGATTTTACTTATTTGACACAGTGAGAGAGAGAGAAAGGCAGTGGGAGCTTGAGCAGGGGGAGCAGCAGACACAGGAGAGGGAAAGGCAGGCTTCCCGCTGAGCAGGGAGACTGATGCAGAACTCGATCTCAGGACGCTGGGATCATGACCTGAGCCAAAGATAGACGCTTAACCAACTGAGCCACCAGGTGCCCTATCATTAAAGATTTTATTTATTTATTTGACAGAGAGAAATCACAAGTAGTCGGAGAGGCAGGCAGAGAGAGAGAGAGGGTAGCAGGCTCCCTGCTGAGCAGAGAGCCCGATGCGGGACTCAATCCCAGGACCCTGAGATCATGACCTGAGCCGAAGGCAGCGGCTTAACCCACTGAGCCACCCAGGCGTCCCATGGTGCCCTATCATTAAAAAAATTATCTGGATTTATCTGGCTTCCTGCTTGTTTAAATGTGACCAACTCTCCCATTTGCACAGGGTTGTCCCCATTGTAGCACTGAAAACCCCCTATCCTGGGAATGCCGATGACCAATCTAGCAGACTTGCAGCTCGAAAAAGTGCTTTAAGTTTTTTTTTCCTTTGGGATGGATGAGGAAATGTACTTGTTTGAAATCAGAAGAGGCTGTCTCCTGGGAAACAGATTCCCACTCTGCTCACCCTGCGAAGGGAGGCGCTCCCTACTGGGAACGCATGATTTGACCAGGAGGAAACGGGAGGGCACTGAGAAGACTTGCAGACAGGGCCACCCAACGAGTCTGCAAATGCGTGTCTTGGCATCTTTCCTATAATGTCCCTCACTTTGGGTGGGGCTCTGGATCCTCCAACAGACCTCTCGGGACAGCACCTGCATCCCCGAGTCACCATCAAGAAAGCCGGTATATCCATGCAAGGGAGCAGCCCAGCATGGGGGTCCCTCAGGACACGTGGAGGGGCTGGCCTAAGCCTCCATAGATGTCCCTTTTCCGGGGCGCCTGGGTGGCTCAGTGGGTTAAAGCCTTTGCCTTCAGCTCAGATCATAATCCCAGGGTCCTGTGATCGAGCCTCATGTTGGGCTCTCTATTCAACATGGAGCCTGCTCTCTCTGCCTACTTGTGATCTTTGTCTGTCAAATAAATAAATAAATAATCTTAAAAAAAAAAAAAAAGATGTCCCTTTTCCTCAGACCAAAGGTCTTTCGCTGTTTTTTTTTGTGGTGTCTGCAGACCTTATGGGATTAGTCCACTGCATACAGGTTGACTTTCTGGTCATAGAGGATGCAGTACAGCCTGTTTCCACACCTCATAGGTGCCTGTGAGGGCCCACTGGGGCTGTGGGCATGTGGCTTTCAGGTTGGATTCTTGAGGCCACAGTCCTTCTGTGGGTCTCTCATGAGATTGCTGTGAAGACGCTGGCTGGACTGCATCTGAAGGCTCAACTGGGGCTTGGAGCTTCTGCTTCCAAGATAGTTCATCAAATCTCTGCTGGCTGGAGGCCTGTTTTTCACCATGAGGCTCTCTCTGTAGGGCCTCTTGAGTGTCTCCCTGACATGATAGCTTCCCCTGTGGAAAGCCATCCAAAGGAGCAAGAAGGAAGCCACAGTGCAGCTTAAGACCCATGAAGGTACCATGAAGAGTACGGGCTTTGAGTCATATCTGAGTTTGAAACCAAGCTTACCTCCCTTCCATTTTCTGGAATCAGGGGCAAAAATGATAATCTCTGAGCCTTAGTTTCTTCATCTGTCAAATGAAAATGACAATAGTAATTCTTTCAAAGAGTTATCATTTAAATGAGATGACCCACGCAGGGATAGACTCAAATTGTATGGGCCTTGACACCTTCACAACTTGACAGGGCCCTCTTTAAGAAAGGTGAATGCAAAATTACAAGTATAAGTTAGGCACAAAATGAACATTTATTTAGAATTAGAAATGCCAAAAAAATGCCACACATTTTTAAAAAAATATTTTATTTATTTATTTGACAGACAGAGATCACAAGTAGGCAGAGAGGCAGGCAGAGAGAGAGGAGGAAGCAGGCTCCCCGCTGAGCAGAGAGCCCGATGCGGGGCTCAATCCCAGGACCCTGGGATCATGACCTGAGCCGAAGGCAGAGGCTTTAACCCACTGAGCCACCCAGGCGCCCCAAGATTTTATTTATTTATTTGACAGAGAGAAATCACAAGTAGACGGAGAGGCAGCCAGAGAGAGAGAGAGAGAGAGAGAGAGAGAGAGAGAGGGAAGCAGGCTCCCTGCTGAGCAAAGAGCCGGATACGGGACTCGATCCCAGGACCCTGAGATCATGATCTGAGCCGAAGGCAGCGGCTTAACCCACTGAGCCACCCAGGCGCCCGCCACACATTTTAAAAGCTGATAAATATCACAAATATCACAAAATTCAGAGAAATGACAATTCAAAATAAAATCACCTAAACATACTTTTTTTTTTTAAAAAATATTTTATTTATTTATTTGAGAGAGAGACAGTGAGAGAGAACATGAGAGGCGAGAAGGTCAGAGGGAGAAGCAGACTCCCCATGGAGCTGGGAGCCCAATGCGGGACTTGATCCCGGGACTCCAGGACCCTGACCTGAGCTGAAGGCAGTTGCTCAACCAACTGAGCCACCCAGGGGCCCTAAACATACTTCTTTAAAATACCTTCTTTCTTACATTTTTTTTCAAAGATTTTATTTATTTATTTGACAGACAGAGATCACAAGTAGACAGAGGGGCAGGCAGAGAGAGAGAGAAGGAAGCAGGCTCTCCACGGAGCAGAGAGCCCAACGCGGGGCTCAATCCCAGGACCCTGGGATCAGACCTGAGCTGAAGGCAGAGGCCTTAACCCACTGAGCCATCCAGGTGCCCCACTTTCTTACATTTTGATTGCATTCTTTTTGATCACTTGTCAACATGACAAAGATTTTGCGAAGTTTTCCGTAGTCAGGGGCACCTGGCTGGCTCAGTTGGTGGAGCGTGTGACTTTCAATCTCAGGGTCATGAGTTCAAGCCCCACATTGGATGTAGTGATTACTTAAGAATAAAATCTTTAGGGGTGCCTGGGTGGCTCAGTGGGTTAAAGCCTCTGCCTTCAGCTCAGGTCATGATCTCAGGGTCCTGAGAATAAGCCCCATATCAGGCTTTCTGCTCAGCAGGGAGCCTGCTTCCTCCCTCTCTCTCTGCCTGCCTCTCTGCCTACTTGAGATCTCTCTCTGTCAAATAAATAAATAAATAAAATTTTTTTAAAAAAGGAAAGAGAATAAAATCTTCAGGGGTACCTGGGTGGCTTAGTTGGTTAAGCGTCTGACTTCGGCTCAGGTCATGATCCCAGGATTCTGGGGTTGAGCCCTACATGGGGTTCCTTTCTCAGCAGGAAGTCTGCTTCTCCCTCTCTCTCTTTCCTTCCCCTTGGGTGTGGTCTCTCTCTCTCTAAAATAAACAAATAATTCTTGAATAAAATCTTTTTTTTTTTTTTTAAGAAAATCTTTAAAAAAAAGGGGGGGGGGTTTCCCTAGTCAGAAGAGATAGAGAATTTGGTCTTTCCTCAGCATGGCTGAGTAAAATCCGGCTCTCATTCCCAAGAGTTTATTACTCAGCTTCACAACTCAGTGTTCAACACGCTAGGCATTTTTTAGGGTTGTTGTCAAATGCGGAAAGCCTCCATCAGATTTAATATAGGAGCTCAGGGCTTCAAGTGTTTCTGTGCGGTGAACTGAAGGCACCCACTACCCAGGGCTGTTGGGGAGGTCTGTGTAAGGGAAGCCTGGAAGCTTCAACTCCCCTGGGAGCACGTATGTGCAGAGCAGGTGCTCAGGAAATAGGAGAAGCGTGGACAACTCTCATCTTCCTACTCCAATGCCGCAGGCAAAGTCAGGGATTTCTTGTCCTCCCTGCCATCTTTTCCAGAAGCCTCTCCAGAGCCCCTGCCCCAGAAGGCAGGGACAAAAATACACCCCTGGGGTGAGAAGAATACTGGGCTCAGAATGAAAAGACCTGGATGCCTGGGTGGCTCAGTCAGTTGAGCATCTGCCTTTGGCTCAGGTCATGATCCCGGGGTCCTGGGATTGAGTCCTGCATCCAGTTCCTGGCTCACCGGGGAGTTTGTGTCGCCCTCTGCCCCTCCCCCCACTCGTGATATCTCTCTCTCTCTCTCAAATAAATAAAATCTTAAAAAAAAAAAAAGAATGAAAAGACCTGGGTTTGGGTCCTGTTTTGTCACTGAACTGTGGGACTTAGGCAAATGACCCCATTTCTCTGTGTGTCAGTTTCTCCATCTCTGAGATGGGCACAGTGAGGCTAGTATCATGCGGTGTTGTCTATTAGCGGAAGAATATCCGCACAAGGGCTTTGTGAATTAACAAAGCAGTTTCTTATGTTTCTATCTGGGTGCCTAGAAATTACTGAGGAATCGGTTTGGACACTCTCCAGTGTTTATGAGCATCTTATAGTCTTTGTTCTCTGTGGTCTAAATGAATTGGAAATGCAAACTGGACTTTAATCAAATTTGGCATCAAAGACCGGGACAGCAAAATTATCCACTCTCTCCACAAAAAGATACTGGGTTCTAGCTATTGCTATATTTGGGCTAGAGATGGGGAATACCAAGATGGACAAGACACAGTCTTGGCCCTTCAGGCATGTAGCACAGGGAGATGAAACCCCAGCTCCTGTTAAATTTACAAGCTTGGCCTCGCTGTGCCTCAGTGTCCCCTCTGCCCACAGGCGTAGCTAACTGCCAGAGAAGGGTGTGGACACAAAATGAGTGAGAGCCGGCACATCTTAGAGACGACCGGGACAGAGTCATCAGAGGGTTGCACGGAGCCCTGCTGAGACTGGCTGTTCTTGGGGATTTTTCAGGAAGCTTTGAAGTGCTGCCAGGATGAGGGAGGCTGCCCATCCTGGAGGTGCATTGGCTTGTAATTTACTCCTCCACGTGGGCTCTGGGGCTCCAGTCTCATAAGTACCTTTGGCTGCTCAGTGCCATCCTGGAAGATGGACAGCAGGAGGGGGGCGGGTGGAGGGGAGGAACCGCTAAATTAAGAAGGTCCTTGGGAGTGACTGGCCTACAGACACGACTGAGTCCCCAAAGTTTCTCCCCTTAAAGCATAAATATTTCCAACTAAGATCACAGACTCCCTCCTCATAAAAATCAATGAAACCACACGGGAAAATGACCTCCCGCTTGACTGCACCAGAGATATCTCAAATGGAGTCCCTTCCCCTCCCGCGGAAGCGACTGCGGAGCCCCGAATCTGAAACCCAGGTGCTGCCATGGGTTTCAGAAATCCGCGGGGGCCATGTGACTATATGTCTTTTGTTTTGCTCTGTTTTTGTGATGGCTTCTGTGTAACCCCTGGCTGGGCCTCTTTGGGCAAGGTAGGCTCCCTCCACCCCAGTCTCCTCATCTAGTACAGGAAGGGGCTAAGGCTCTGTCTGCCTGCCCCGCGGGGGAGGTGACCCGTCAAGAGAACCAGCTGTGCAAATGCTTTATAAGCCCTACCGCTCCTGACAGGTAACAGCTCTTATTACTAAAAAATAAAAGCACCGTAAAAGCACCAGTCCTGCTTGTGTTCTTGTTACAGCTCCTCATGCTGGAAGTGACAAAAAACCTACCTCAAGCTGTCTTAAACCACAGTTGATTTATGTAATTAAAAAGGATGGATTCAGGTGAGGACCAGATTCAATGTCACCAAGGCCAGCTCCTCCCCAGCCCCTATAAGTGACTGTCGGTGTCACATCTGGACAAGATGCCATCCAGAGGAAGGCAGGTCCTCCCCCCCAGCTCCTGTTAAAGAGAGATGGAGGGAGAGGCAGGAGGATCTCTTCTTTTTCTAAATTCAGTATATGTGTTCGATTTCATTAGCTCTCTTTACACAGCCAGGGGATCAGCTCTGCTGACGGGCGGAAGAGAATCAAGGGCCAGCCCTAGACCTGGAGGCAGGATCAAGACACCGACCAAACCGCATCTGGAGGAGTCACTTTATCAGAAGAAGAGTGAGCCAATGCCAAGTCACACAAACATCCAACCAGTATAGCCTATCCCCCTTTAAATATCCACACTCGCTTGTATCCCCACAATATACCTTCAAAAATCTCCACTCACTATAGGAACACAGTCAACCTCTTCTCCCCAAGAGGATATAGTCTGATTCTCTGGGAGGTTTGTGGTCCTCATGTGGGGACCCGCTGTGGTCCTATAAGGTCCAGTGAGGCTAAATGGTAAATTTAATCCCAACTGATGCACTCAGTTAACAGTAATGGAGGGAGAAGAGGATACTTGCGGAATCACACGGACATCCTTCCTCGGCAGCAAGTACCTGTCCTTCCCGATGCTGTCCTCCAGAAGGCTTCCCTTTCCCCTTTGCCCTCTGTGGCCCCTGCTTGTCTCTTTGGGAAAATCCCTTCTATGTTGTTCTCCACAGACCATCTGACAAGCACATGGAAGCCCCCCTTTGGTGGGCTGCACTGTTTTCTCAGCTCTCATCCTGCTGCTGTGAGCTCTGGAGTAGAAATCATTATCGTAGACCGTTGGGACCAGGTTTGAGGGTTCTCTGGCAAAATGATGCCCTTAAAAAGTGAATGTAATCCTTTCCAATGGAAGGTTTATTTTCTTCTGGGGAATGCCATGGATCTTAACAAGAGTCTGGGATCTTACCATGTCCTAGTCTTTGAACTAGAAACTGCCTCAAGACAGCTATGGCCTTGTAACAAGTCCAGGTGCGCTGGCCATCCTTTAGTTTCTATCTTGGCCTCTACTTGAGAATAATCTAAAATAGCAGGCTAGGTGGGGATGACTCACAGAACTACCCCCTTCCTCACAGTGACAACAAAAATAATAGGAGCAACATGTACTGATTGCTTACTATGGGGTGGGCACTGTTCTAAAGGCTTTATGTGGACAGTAACTCACTTAAACCTCACAGCAGTCCTATGTGACAGGAACTTTCTCCCCTTTGCAAACATTGGCCATGGAGCAATAAAGAATCTGCTCCCAAATGACGGAGCAGTGATGTACACCCAGGCAGGCTGGTTCCATGGTCCTAGTGGACCACTAGCAGCTGTTATTTGTGACTTCTGGCTACCTTCTGTTGCATCCCCCAAGGAGCGTGTTGACTTCTTTGTTGGAGGAACCTGCAGGAGGGGCCTGAGAAAGGATCTCTCCCAGGCCTGAATCTTCTTTCCTGCTTGGTGTCTCTGTTCCCACTATGGAACTTCTTCTAACTTTCTTCTTCTAAGTAACTTTCTTCTGCCAACTTCGATTTGAGGGCACAGAATTGAGATCGTCCTGGACTCTCCGTCAATTTAACAGCAGACCATCAGCAAAAAGACAACTCTTAGCAAATCTGTATTTTTTCTCCTCTCTTACTTTTGGATGGATCAGGTTCAGTTTAATCTAATTGTTCTTGGAAGACCCTGAAGAAGTTACCAGCACACCCTCCAAAATTTGAAATTTTCTTACAATATCTTTTAATGTTAGAGCCTCCAGAAGCACACAGTATGAGTCTCAAGGCTTCACAGGCAGCAGGTTAACTCGCTGTTACTCTAACATAAAAAAAGAATTACTAAATTCTTAGATTAGTTCATTCCTTCACCCAAATCTCTCAGCTTAGCTTTGTAACATCACACTAATGGTATTAGATTCTGTGTTGGTTAAGAATCGTTTGGTTGTGACTCAAACACTTCAGCAGAAAAGAAATTTGTTGGAAGGCTCTTGGGGGCTCAAACTGAATTATGCTTGAAGACTTCAACCAGGATCCCCTTGGAGGAGCTTCCCGGGCAGTGCTGCATTCAGTGCTCTACTAGTTTGCTCTCTGCCCAAGATCCAGTTCCCAGGCAAGGAGCATCAGACCGGTCAGGCTTGGGTCACTTGCCCACCTGGGGGTAGGGAGGCCCCACCAGACTATGCTTAGTGTAGAAGAGATCACTCCAATCAAGGAAACAAGTTGCTATTTGGGAGAAGTGGATGCAGAGTGGTCAGAATCCAACACACTTCCCTTGCACCCAGCAACACTGCACACATGGCTCTGTAGCTGTCCCTGCAATTCAGAGCTGGGAACATGCTGGATGGAGGTCTGGAGGGAACCTACAGCAGCAGTTAGGTGGATGTTAAGGATGATGATGAGCGTTCCCAGCCCACACTTGCCCTTGATGTCACCTTCAGGGACAGAATTCCACACTGGATCTGATTTATTGTGGTAAGACTTGGGTCTTTAGGGGTTAAAGTGTAACAACACAAAATTTTGTTTTAGTTGATGTTAGCTTTTGATGTTAGCTTTGCTTGTTTATTTCAGGTGTTTGTGTCTAAGGGGCAAATACAAATACATTTCGCTATCAGCATGTAATTGTGCTCTCAGGAGCTTCTCAGGAGCTGGTGCTTCGTTCCCTTACTCATTCGCTGATCTAACGAATCATGTAATGGATATTTACTGAGCACTTTGGTCCTGGGTAGCATTTAAGAGCTAGAGGTACTATTTAGGTACCAACATGGGTGGCATAATCTCTGTTCTGGAGGCTTGATGTCCAGGTAGTGACAGAAGTCGTAGGAATATTTCATTCTACTTGGAAGATGATCCAACACAAAGGCTCTGAACTCAGACATACGATAGTGCAACACTGGATTTGGACCCTGGCCATCTGACCTCAGACCAGTTACAGACTCTCTCCAAACCTCAGTTTTCTCATCTTGATAATGGGAATAATGACAGCTCCTGATTCAAAGGGTGACTACTCTCCTCAAATCGATCAGTAGATTTCATGTAATCCCAATCAAACTCCCAGCATTTTTTTTTTTTTTAATGGAGTTGAGGGGCACTTGGGTGACTCAGTGGTTAAGTGTCTGCCTTTGGCTGTGGTGGTGATCCCAGGGTCCTGAGACGGAGCCCCGCCTATTGGGCTCTCTGCTCAGTGGGGAAGCTGGTTCTTCCTCTCCATCTGCCCCTCCCCTACTCATTTTCTCTCTCTCTCTCAAATAAATAAAATCTTTAAAAAATTGGAAGTTGATAAGCAGAGTGAGTCTAAAATATATAAGGAAATAAAAAGAGCCAAGAATAGCCAAGACACAAGGATGCAGAGAAAGGGGAACCCTCCTACACTACTGGTGGGAATGCAAGCTGGTGCAGCCACTCTGGAAAACAGCATGGAGGTTCCTCAAAAAGTTGAAAATAGAGCTACCCTATGACCCAGCAATCGAACTACTAGTTATTTACCCTAAAGATACAAGTGTAGTGATCTGAAGGGACAGGTGCACCTGAATGTTTATAGCAGCAATGTCCACAATAGCCAAACTATGGAAAGAACCTAGATGTCCATCAACAGATGAATGGATAAAGAAGAGGTGGTGTATATATACAATGGAATACTATGCAGCCATCAAAAGAAATGAAATCTTGGGGGGGCACCTGGGTGGCTCAGTGGGTTAAAGCCTCTGCCTTTGGCTCAGGTCATGATCCCAGGGTCCTGGGATCAAGCCCCATATTGGGCTCTCTGCTCCGCAGGGAGCCTGCTTCCTCCTCTCTCTCTGCCTGCCTCTCTGCCCACCTGTGATCTTTGTCTATTGAATAAATAAATAAAATCTTAAAAAAAAAAGAAATGAAATCTTGCCATTTGCAACATCATGGATGGAACTAGAGGGTATTAAGCTGAGTGAAATAAGTCAATCAGAGAAAGACAATTATCATACGATCTCTCTGATATGAGGAATTTGAGAGGCAGGGCAGAGGGTCATGGGAGGTAGGGAAGGAAAAAATGAAACAAGATGGAATCAGGGGGCAGACAAATCATAAGAGACTCTTAATCTCAGGAAACAAACTAGGGTTGCGGGGGGGAGGTGGGGAGGGAGAGGATGGTTGTGTTATGGACATTGGGGAGGGTATGTGATACGGTGAGTGTTGTGAAATGTGGAAGGCTGATGATTCACAGACCTGTACCTGTGGGGCAAATAATACATTGTATGCTAATTTTAAAAAAAGAATAGCCAAGACAACATCAAAGAACAGAGCTAGAAGGGTCACACTACCATATATCATGATGGAAAGCTTCGCAGTATGGTTTGGACTCAAATATAGACAAAGAGACTAAAGGAAGAGTCTGGAAATAGACAGACGTATATAGGTCACTTAATGTATTAATTTATGACAAAGATAATGTTGCTGAGCAGTGGGGGAAAGATTTAGTTTTTTGGTAATAATATTTGTCCTTTTATGTCTTGCCTATCTCAGAGTGTCTTCAAGATTCATTCAGGCTCAGCATGGGTCCAAATTTCATTCCTTCTGAAGGCAGAATACTGTTCAGTTGTGTGCATATACCACATTCTGTTTATCCATTCATCCCCTGGTGGACATCTGCATTGTTTCCAGCTTTTGGCATCTGTGAAACATGCAGTTTTGCATTTCGGTGTACAAACTTCTGTTCAAGTTCCTGTTTTCAATGCTTTCAAGTATACACTCAGAAGTGAAATTGCTGGTTCATTTGCTAATTCTGTGATAAATTTTTTGAGGCTCTGCCATCCATTTTCCACCATGGCTGCACCCTTTCACGCTACCATCCATGTTGTACAAGATTTCCAATTTCTTCACATCCTTGCCAACACTTACTTTTTGGTTTTCTTTGTTTGTTGTTTTTGATGACCGCCATTTATTGGGTGTGACCAAGCTTTTTTTCTTTTCAAGGTGGGGGTGAGGGCGAGAGAGAGAATCTTAAGCAGGCTCCATGCTGAGCATGGAGCCTGACACTGGGGGTCCATCCCACAACCCTCAGACCCTCAGATCACGAGCTGAGCCAAAACCAAGAGTTGGACACTTAACCGACTGAGCCACCCAGGCACCCCATGTGCCAGTTTTTTAAATTTATTTTTTGTACTGCTAAATGAGTGTCTCACTTTGGCTCATCATGGTCACTGGTCACTACACTATGAAATATAAATTAATATGTAGTGGATGTTTGCCCCATAATAGTCACTGAACTGAGTAATTTATCCTTACTTAATCACCACAATAGTAATTATTTTGGCAAACACTTAACTGAAATATAACATGCATACAGAGAAGTGTGCAAATCCTAACTGTACACACTGATGCATTTTCACGAAGTGAATAAACCTGCTTGGTCAGCACCTAGAGCAAAAGCTAAAAACCGACCCTCCAGAAATTCCCTTCGTGCCCTCTCTCACTGCTGCCCAGACCCTCCCTCCCCACCAAACCCTAGTAGAAAGCCATGAAAACTAGTTTTGCCTGGTATGACATGGGGCTTTTTTAAAAAAAATATTTTATTTATTTATTTGACAGAGATCACAAGTAGGCAGAGAGGCAGGCACGAGAGAGAGGAGGAAGCAGGTGCCCTGATGAGCAGAGAGCCCGACGTGGGACTCGATCCCAGGACCCTGGGATCGTGACCTGGGCAGAAGGCAGAGGCTTTAACCCACTGAGCCACCCAGGCGCTTGACATGGGGCTTTTAATTGGCATTCTCTGGGAGATAGTGAACTTGAACACTATTTTCATACATTGATTGGCTGCTTGGAGATCTTCCTTTGGGCAGTGTTTGTTCAAATCTTTTGCCCACTTTTCTATTGTGTTATCCTCCTTTTTTCTTACTAATTGTGAAGGTTCTTCATTCTGGAAAATGAGTCTTTGTGTATCATATATTACAAATATCTTTTCTTACTTGCCTTTTTCACTCTCTTTATGATATCTTTTGATGAAGAGAAGTTTTCGATTTTAATCTAGTCTGGTTTACTGTTTGTTTGTTTGTTTGTTTTTTAATTTAAAAAGGTTTATTTATTTATTTGAGAGAAAGAGAGAGAGAGAGAGAGAGATGGGAAGCAGGGCAGAGGGAGAGGGAGAGAAGTCTTAAGCAGAGTTAGAGGGAGAGAAGTCTTAAGCAGACTTCCCTCTGAGTGTGGGGCTCGATCTCACAACCCTGAGATCAGGACCTGAGCTGAAACCAAGAGTTGGGTGCTTAGCTGACGGCGCCACCCAGGTGCCCCAGTTTACCCTCTTGTTTTAGTGATTAGTACTTTTTTTGTCCTATTCAAGAATCTGCAGTCCTCCAAGGTGATGAAGACATTTTGTTTTATTCTAGAGTATTTATGAGTTTTTCTCTTACATTCAGATGTATAAGGCATTTAAATAAATCGGAATATATTTCCAGGTATTCTATGAGGTACGGATTTGAGATTCTACTTTTTTCCATACAGATAGCTAATCAAAAATGAATTAGATTATGTATTTGGCCCACTCCAAATACTGCCTCCTTTCTGAAATAGTCCCATAGAAACCTAGTTAGAAATAACTAATTATTTTTAATGAATTTGATACATATTTTTTGGCCATCTAGTATTTGCTAGTTTAGCTAGGTTGTTAAGGGGAGGCCTCTCTGAGAGCGGACACTTGAGCTCAGATCTGAGAGAAATGACGCCAGCCATGGGCAGAGTTGGGGAAGAAAATTTCCGGAAGAGGTCAGGGGCAGGGAGGTGCAAGCCTGACATGGTCGAGGAACAAGAAGGTGGCCGGTGGGACTGAAGGATGATGTTCGAGAGGTCGTGAAGCATAAGGTAATTCTCAAATGTGAGGTCGAAGGAAAGACAACCAGACTGGTATCACCACAGGACGACCAAGCCATGCCTAGAAAGTTTGAGGGAAACTGTTGTTCAACCTGGAATTCTTTCCATTGAGGGTGAGTACAGAATGAGACTTACAGACTTTCAGACTTACAAGAACTCAGAAATTTTTACCTATGAAGCACTTTCCTCAGGGTTTTTACATGGCGGTCTACTCCTGTGGGGTGAGGACAAGAGGAGGTAGGAGCCTACCCAGGAGGACGGTGAAGCCAAGTGCCGCTGTGAGAACCGTGCCTCTCCTGGACAACGAGTGGTTCAGAATGGAACAGGTCTGGAAGAGGTTTTTGAGTATTTTTAGTTTTTACTTGTGCTCCTTCCAATACATTTTCTACAATGTTGCTTAGGTAAACTTGGTAAAATTTTAGATTACTTCCCCCTTCAGGTTAAGATCCTTCAATGGCTCTCCATACATGTCAGGATAAAAGCCAACTTTCAGTGTGATATGAAAGGCCCTTTGTCAGTGACATCTGCCCATCTGTCACCACTCTGGATGGCCACTCATACCCACTCCTCCAATCGCTGATCTTGTTACAGACTTCTTAGAGCTCTCTGCCATAGTGAAGCCTTTGTAGCTACGGCTCTCTCTCTGTAAGGAAGCTCTTCTTCCCCTCCTTTCCCTGGAAGATTCTTTCTTGTGTTTCAAACTTCATCTTCTTGGGGAAACCTTGTGCTCTCCCACACACCACTGGCTGCAGTGCCCTTGGTTTTACCCCATGATTTCTCTATGCTTCTCACCTCCAGTACTAATCTGCCTTTTTCATTTTTTACTTATTTATCTGTTCTCCTCACTAGCTTATAACCTGGAGAGTAGGGACTGCACTTTTTTTTTTTTTTTAATATAGTCTTCATGCCCTAGCATGGAGCCCAACATGGGGTTTGAACTCATGACCCTGAGAGATATACCTGAGGCTGAGATTAAGAGTTGGAGTTTTACCGAATGAGCCACCCAGGTGCCCTGGGGATGCATTTTAATCATTGCTGAAGTCTCTCTGATGGCTTCTCTGTGGCCGGACTTGGGTGAAACCTCAGCGGCACTCGGGAACTCTGAGTCTCAGCTCCTCACTGGCAAAACCATGTGGTATTTTGATCTGTGGCACCAGCCGCACAGACAGTGCCCAGTGAGTTGTGCGGAATGAATCTGTGCAGATGCTCAGAGTTCCCAGGACAGTCGCTTCTCAGCAGGGGAGCGAGGATGACTCACTTCAATCAATCTTGATTCCTCCCTTTCCCTCCCAAGGAGGAAGGCTCAGCTCCCTCTCTTAAGACCGTTATGCCTTGAGGGTGGTGGTGGGGAAAATCTGAAAAATGCAACCTCTTTTCTTTTTCATGTTTATCCATGTGTTGACCTGAGGAATTCAGGATATCTCAGAGGGCAAAAATTTCCCAAACATGTCATTGTCTGACCATTCTTACCAAACTATCCAAACATGGTGTTGCTTTAGGACCTAAATTTTCTTAGATGTGGATGTGTTAGTTATAGACTGCCTGGAGGAGGCAAAGGGATTATGTACCCACTCTGCAGATGGAAAAACTTATCATCTTCCCTGAATTCCTCAGAGTCCAAGGTCTTGTGTACTTTGTTAAGAATCTTCCCAGAAGAGGGGCGCCTGGGTGGCTCAGTTAAGCATCTGCCTTCAGCTCAGGTCACGATCTGGGAGTTCTGGGATTGAGCCCCGCATCGAGCTCCTCAGTGGGGATTCTACTTCTCCCTATGCCCCATCCCTATCCCTACCCCTGCTTGTGCTCTCTCTCTCAAATAAATAAATAAAATCTTTAAAAAAAAAAAAAAAGAGTCTACACAGAAGAGGTCCCCAGCACCCCCACACTCAGTGTTTTTCCTCTCCCTCAGTTAAATTAATATTTCCTTTTTCTTCTTATGGTGGAGGCAGCATCCCCCTGGGGCTACTGTGGCAAGAGAGTTGACCCTTCTCAATGTGTTTATAAGACCTGGAGCAGAGTCACAGAAGGGACTGTGAATGGGTACATGAAGATTGAAGCAGCCTTATTCATAACAGCCAAAAACTGAAAACAACTCAAACGTCCACAAACAGATAAACAGGTACATGAAATGTGGTATGTCCCTACATGGAACATCAGCAGAGAAAAGAATGAAGTGCTGACACGCGCTACAATGGGGATGAATCTTGACCTTATACTCAGTGGAAAAAGGCAGACACAAAAGACCACATATCACAAGAGTCCACTTTTTTTTTCTTTTTTGAAAGATTATTTATTTACTCATTTGACAGACAGAGATCACAAGTAGGCAGAGAGGCAGGCAGAGAGAGAGGAGGAAGCAGACTCCCCGCTGAGCAGAGAGCCCGATGCGGGACTCCATCCCAGGACGCTGGGATCACGACCTGAGCTGAAGGCAGAGGCTTAACCCACTGAGCCACCCAGGTGCCCCATAAGATTCCATGTTTATGAAATGTCTGAGGAGGCCAATTTATACAGACACAAGGCAGGTTAGCGGCTGCTTAGGGCTGGGGGTGACTGCTGGGAGCAACAGGGAGTGGCCCCGGTGGGTGCGGGGTTTCTTTTGGGGGTGATGAAAATGTTGTAAAATTCACTGCGCTCTTGGTTGCACAACACTGTGAATTCACCCCAAACCACTGATTTGTACACTTCAAATATGTAAATTGTAGCTCAATAAAGCTGTTAGAAAGACACAGATCTAGAGAAGAGTTGGGGTGGGCAGAAAACAGACTGGATTGTGCTTTCTCATCAATCTCCTCCTGCAAGCACTCATTCTGCTGGAGAAAGAATCAAGATCCTAACAGTGGGTCTGAGACGGATTTCTGACCATCAGGCCTTCCTCTCGCCCCCCCGGTAGAGAGGAGTTAATTATCAGAGTGGGCTCTAGCTGGGTCATCTTTAATGTTACCATCTGCAAACTACTGCTAACTTTTGCGTTTCCCTTTCCTTTCTGTCTTCTCCTTCTCAGGGACCCAGTTTTCCTAGAGGTAGACCAGATGCACCACAACTTGGATCACAGAACTGGGGCAACAAATCTCTCTAGAAAGTGTGTTGAGTACAACACTGATTTAGGGAACAGTGCCCTGAACTTCAGGTTCACCTTCAGCGTTTCTCTGCAGGAAGCTCCAAGGATGGTCCCTCCCTGTAGAAAGCTCATGATCACCTAGGGAGGTTGGCCAATTTATGTCAAGAAAGAGCTCAGGCTGCAGGTGTTTCTGCTTTTTCTTCTCCATGAGGGAGTAAACATGAGGCTGGCCAGGGGACGTCAGCTTGGAAAGAGGCACAGCATCAACCTTCACGTGTAAGCCACCAGGTTTTGTTCGACATGTAACATTTCCTTTTCTTACAAATGCCTATCTATGCCATTCTCTGTCAGATTGAACACAGAGACTGTATTTCTCAAAGTAATGCAACTCCAACTTACTTTAAGTGCAAGGAGGCATAGGGCAAGGTTACACTCAAGCCATTACCAAGAAAGCAAGAGGGATTGCTGGAGTCTTCCAGCACTTGCCTTGATTACTTGGGATGTGATCAGGGCAGGGACAGCTGGATGCACACAGTGGCATGGGGCAAACGTGGGAGTAAAGGGTTAACTGTCAGGGTTAAAATTCAGGACACCCGTTTTAATTTGAATTCCAGATAAACAACAAGTAATTTTTTAGTGTAAGTGTGTTGTCCCATGAAATACGTATTTGTTTGAAATTCGAGTTTAATTGGGAGTCTTCCATTTTTATTCACTGAATTTGGACCCTGGAGCACACTGCTACACTGTAATTGTCGTGATTGTGTTGTAATAATCGCTGGCTTGTTTCCTGTTGCTTTGAATCTTTTGATTCCTTCGAGTATGCCGCCAAAAATTCTAGTATCCGAAAAAGCTGAGAGCCACTGAATTCCCTATTCATTCTGGAAAGTCTCCTCTGATTAAGACTGACAAATAAAATTCAGGACACCCATTTAAATTTGAATTTCAGATAAACAAGTAATTTTTTAGTGTAAGTGTGGTGTCCCACGAAATACGTGTTTGTCTGAAATTTGAGTTTAATTGGGAGCCTTCCATTTTTGTTTACTGAATTCGGCAACCGGACCTGTGAGTCCCTTGGCAGCGTGATCAATGCAGCCCCACTAAAGGGCTAATGTTTTGCCCTGTCCGCCATCTAGTGGCCACACGAACAAGGCGGAAACCAGGAAATCGCTTGAAAACAGCAATGCGAGAAAGTTGAAAAGAAGCACCTCGGCTTTCATCTTTAAGATTCTTTAAATTTTTTTCTTTTTATGTACTTCTTGGGATGATCCAATCAACAGCCCAAAGTGTCCACCAAATATCTGAAGTCCATGTAAGTCATCCCTGGTTTAAAGGGCAAGACTCACCCGCCCACTGCCTGAGACCTTGGGCTTCCCCATTAACACATAAATGCGAATGTGCAGCCTTGTCCTTGATCTGCTGGGGCTCCTAGATTCCTAGTGATTGTTTTATAATAAGCACGTGGCTGCCAGCAGTATCGAGTATGATATAGGTCAAGCTGGTGTAATCTTATTAAACCCAACTGCGCCCATAGGGAGACACAGGGAAACAAGTATTTCCTGTTTGCTGTTTACCCAGGGGTATGCTGTTGAGTGCCAAAGGGAGCTGGTACCATGCTGTGAGCCTCTGGGTGCATGCTGGAATCACCTGCGGTGTTTTTCAAAATACCAATGCCTCTGCCTTCCCTCTTTCACCTCCCCCCTACCCTTCCTTTCCTCCTCCTCTACTTCTTCTTGTTCTATTCAAATCACGGGAGCTATGCATCTGCATGGCCTTGCTTTAAAGTACTACATTACACAGCCCTGCGGACTTAGTAAGAGAGGGACCTGGAAATCGGATTTCCCTTTAAAGCTGGGATATTCTGGGGACAAAAATCTCTCCTCCTCAGTATATCCACAGCGGCCTCTCCGCTTTGTTTTGTCTTGTTTTACAGAGAAGTTTGAAAGGCACAGGAGCTTCTATGTCTCCAATTTTGTTTCTGTGATTCTGTGATCTCATCACAAAAACTCATTATGAAATGATACAGAAACTCCATTTGCAATTTAGCCCAGAATAAAAGCTCAATTTGTTCTTTGAATAGATTTTAGAATAAACCGAGAGGGAGTTCTGTATAGAAATTTATTTTCAAGCACCCTCCAAATTGACAAGGTAGCTCTCTAATTATGACAGTAATTGTAATAAAAATGATAAAAATTGCCTGCAATTTATCGAAAGTCTCTTATTTGTCGGATATTAACCAGGATGCTTTACATGCATTATCTTTTTTTAAACTCTCAAAGCAACCCGGGGGGCTGGGGACCAGATCCCCATTTTCCACACAAGGAAACTGAGGCTCAGAACCCGTGTTTCCTCAGATGACACAGCTGGGAAGTAGCAGGGCTGTTTTTCACAGCCAGCTTTGTCTGATGGCAAAGCCTTTGTTCTTCCTTCTCTGATATTGTGCCAAGGATACAATGCACGGTTCTGCAGGCGTCTTTCCCCTCTAAGCCCCTCTTGGGATGGAGAGGTCACTTCCAAGTCCCTCCCACGTCCATGACCCTCAGGCTCCAGCCACCCTTGCCCAGCGTTTTGAGGTACTTGGAAGCAGGTTTTATTTATTTATTTTATTTTTTATTTTTATTTTATTTTTTTTTTAAAGATTTTATCTATTTATTTGACAGAGAGAGATCACAAGTAGGCAGAGAGGCAGGCAGAGAGAGAGAGAGGGGGAAGCAGGCTCTCCGCTGAGCAGAGAACCCGATGCGGGACTCCATCCCAGGACTCTGAGATCATGACCTGAGCCGAAGGCAGCGGCTTAACCCACTGAGCCACCCAGGCGCCCGGAAGCAGGTTTTAAAGATGACTCCCTTCTTTCCGGCTGGCTCAAGGAGTCCAAAAGCAGTTTTCATTTTTTAGGACACTTACCTTTGAGGAGCCGAGTCGCCGTGGGTCTTACTGGGGCTCTGGTGATGATATTCTAGGCTCTCCTTAAGGATCTGTGGAGGATGAACAAGAAAACAAACCACCATTTGCGAAATGGGGAGCGGAGATATTACCAACACAAAATCTGTATTTCGGAATCAATCCATTCCTCACGCCTCGAGGCCCCTCTGGCTGAAATGATGTCTCCCTCCCTCCTCTGCAAAGCTGTCGGTGACCTCCCTCTGCTGGGGGTCCGTGAATTGCTCCCTCCAGGCTCCCAGCTCCTCTCGCTCAGGCCTCTGTTCTGCTCTGCACACTCTGTCAGAGGCAGTGGGCCGTGGGGTGGGTGCAGACACATCTCTTCCTCTAGACTATGAGCTCCTTGGGCTGCCCAGGGAGGGTCTAGACTGGTCAGACTTCCCCAGGGAGTGTGTGAATGTCCAAGGAGAAGTGGTCCCAAGGCACACAGAGCAGGCAGCAGGCAGGAAGGAGGTAAGCCTTTGCTAGCCTTTGCAGGGGGACCCAGGAGGGCATGAATGCCTCTTTAGGGAGGGCTTTGAAAATCCGTACGGTGTCGGGGAATGGTACGTCTTGTCCATTTTACAGCCTGTGGTTTTTCTGAGCACCCTAGATTTTCCTGAATACCTTTAGCCTCTCCTTTGTGACAGTCCCCCAGCCCCCCCGGCTGTCAGAGGACAGAAAACACTCACTCTTTCATTCAGCAAGCACTTCTTGAGAGTCTGTTAGGGGCAGGGCTCTGTGCTGGGTGCTGGGTGCTGGGGATAAAACGGGCAGCTCTCCATGGCTCCTACCCCCATGAAGCTTACAGACCAGGGAAACGGCTTACGATCACGGGGACTAAAGTGTCCAGTACACCATGAGCTCCATGAAAGTACAGATTAGGTTATATTTCCTTCTTAACATTTTCAATTTATTTTATTTTTTAATGGATTATGTAATTCACACACCACAAAACGCGCCCTTGGAAAGTGGGCAATTTGAACCGTGTGGTATATTCGCAAGGTTCTGCAAAACTCATCGCTGTGTAATGGCAGAACATTTTCATCGCGCCCCAAAAGGAAGCCCATCCGCATTAGCCATCACTCTCCATTCCCTCTGTCCCCAGTTCCTGGCAACCACCAATCTACTTTCTATACTGTGGGTTTGCCTTTCCTAGACATGTCACATCAATGGAATCAAGCCATACGTGGTCTTTCGTGTCTGGTTTCTTCTACGTAGCATCGTGTGACCAAGGTTTGTCCGCCCTGTGGCACAGATCCGTGTTTCAATCCTCTCTATGGCCAACAAACCCCTGATACGAATATTGCACATTCTGTTTCGTTGGTCATCACTGGCTGGACGGCTACGTTTCCTTTCGCGTCTTGTGCCTCCGCGTTCCCCTTTCTCTCTTCCTCTTTCTTCTTGCTCTCTTCTCCATTCCTCCTTCCTTCTCTTGTTGCTGCTTCCCTCTCTCAGATGCTTCTGAGTCACCGTGTGACCGGCGCTGTTATTAAGCATCTGATAAAGGCTCCAGCCTGAGATAAATTGAAGAACACCAATTTTTTTTTTTTTTTAATGAAAGCTTTACTTGAAAACAGATTTAGTTTTGCTGAGAAGTTATGAAGATAGTCCAGAATTCCTGTCTCCCTGTCGCGCAGTTTCCCCTACTGTGACCGTCTTCTGCACGAAGGTGCATTCCTTCTAGTGAAGGACCCAGGCTTGTTACAGAACATCAGCTAAACTCTATCCTTCACTCAGATTTCACTGGTTTTCCCCCAGTGGCCTTTTCCTGTTCCAGGCTCCCACAGAGACTTTAACCGCCATGTCTCACGAGGCTCCTCTGATCTGTGACGCTGTCTCAGGCTTCCCGTGTTTTGGATGACCTTGAGAGTTTTGAGGGGTACTGGTCAGGTTCTTTGTAGAATGTCCCTCCGCTGGGGTTTGTCTGTTTTTGTTTGTTTCTTGGGCTTAGACTGGGGCTATGGGTTATAGGTGAATAAAGGCATCACTTTGAAACTTCTGTGAGAAGCCCCACGGCTAAGAAGTAAGACCAAATCGGCCAGGATTACTCAGAAGAAAAGAGAGAGAGAGAGAAGCTTTACTTTTGAGGCCTTGAAGTGATAAAAGTGGCATATGGAAGGATCCCTGGGCCCCTTCCCCAAAGAGTTGTATGTTCCCTGTCCCACAGCGGTGAAAAAAGCCTTTATCCGGCATGCAAACCCAACTGGACATTTGTCCTTTCTCTCCCCTTGGTTCTACCGTGTGCCCTTGGGAGAGTCAAGCCCTCTTTCTAGGTGTCCATAGAATCTGGAAGTTGGAACCAGTGACCTCCAAGGCTTCTTCTTGCTACAACATAGGAGGAGACTAGAGGGCTCCCTTGTCTCCTCAACACTCAGCACATTCCTCAGTAGGAATCCCTTCTTTTCCATACGGGTCTCAGGTGGCTGGAGTCACATGACAGACACCCCCAGACCGCAGCCCCGCCCAACCCCATTTTTAAAGCTTCCTTTGCAAACACCAGAAGAAAACAAAACCCAGAAGCTTGTCACAAGGATCTCCACGCTGAGGAATGCAGTGAGCCCCAGGATGGCAGTGCCCAGAGCAGGACCCCTGTCCCTGGCTGTCCCCGGTCCCCTGCTGACACAGCACAGGGGCCAGAGGGATGAGGGTCACAGGCAGCTCCACACACCACACGATGTTGGAGACTCACCCCAAGAGGCTGTTTTGGTTCAACAACTCCTGTGGCTCGACTAAGTTAATCACTGATGACAGGAGATTAATTTATAACCGGACAGCAGACAAGATAGTTCAGGCTTTGGCGGGGTGGCACTGAACTGTGGCATGGGGCGTCGCGCAGAAGAGGCCCGGTCTGCAGCTCGGTGTGGAGGCTGAGGGCTTCAGCTGTGCACGGCTTCCCAGAGGCCGGCTGGACAAAACAGAGAGGGACACTGTGCCAGGGACTCTCTTCTCTGAGCAGATTCGCTGGTCATAGAAGACCCGTCCAGGGGCACCTGGGTGGCTCAGTAGGTTAAGCGTCTGCCTTTGGCTTGGGTCATGATCCCAGGCTCCTCCCTACCCAGCAAGCCTGCTTCTTCCTCTCCCTCTGCCTGCTGTTCTCCCTGTTGTGCTCTCAATCTCTCTGTCAAACAAATAAATAAAATCTCAAAATAAATAAATAAATAAATAAAGGAGACCTGTCAAAACAACAGCTGAGCTTATGGGAAACGTCCAGTGTGAAAAGTCCAATTAGGAGGGAGTGTCAGCCTGCCAGCGCAGTCCGGGCCCATCGGCTAAGCCATATGGGACAGGAGGAGAGGAAGGGGACAAGTAAGGAGATGGATGGAAGGTGACGGACAGGGGCGGAAGGCCAGCTGGGAGTCCTGAGCAGGGTGTAGGGTGAGGGGTGCTTCCGCAGCCTCCAGCGCCTCGCGCGGGGACAGCACCCCTCCAGCAAAGGCAGGTCTCTGAGGACCAACCCTCCTACCCCACCTGCATCCCCTCTGTCGTTCCCAGCATGACCAACCCCATTCTGGGGCCAAAGAAGATCGGAAGGAATCATGATGTGCAGACTCCTCTGAGGCCTGGACGTCATACTCTAGACATTGCTTTTGCAACAAGTAAAAAGACCCTTTCCTGCTGCATTGGGGCGCACGCGGCATCTGCGGGGGCTGCCGTTCCGCCAGGCGCGGCAAGCTCGTGTTTCTAGCCGGGACACTTTGGCGTTCTGAAGTCAAGCCCGTTGGTCAAGGAAGCCCCTGGCAATCCAGCCCTGGTGGCACAGGGTTCTGGAGGCTAGTCCGCGAGACCTTGGTCTCGATAGAGAAAGAAGGTAAGCGAAAGCGAGAAGACAAATGGGACCAAAAATAGGAAAGAAGCCAGATCAAAAATGGGGGTTGCTGAAATGCAGGCTTCCCACCCAGAAGCGTTCTGGGAGAGCGGCTGAAACGTGAGTGACTTACGCTTGATTGCCTACCGGGAGCCCAGCCCTTGTCATTTTGATTCAGTCCCTGCAGTCTCCTGTTTCTCTGTCCGTGTGTTCCTTCCACCCAGAACACCCTCCTCTCCAGAACCTAGTTCCTATTTGCCAAGAGCCAGCTGAGGCATCATTTCCGCCCGAAAGCCCACCAGGAACCTTCAGGCTGGACCTCGGGGTTCTTCCCTTTGGCGTCTAAAGTTCCTTACATCTATTGCAGCAACATCTGTGTGTTCCCAACCCTGACAGGCAACTTAGCATCACTTGGAGGACCTTGTTAAAAATATAAATCCTGAATATATATATATAAATCCTAGATGCCTGACTCTCTTGGGACAAGGCTTGGGAAGTTGTGTTTTATTAATCCTCATGAGTGTGTTAGATGCCAGGCCAGGGCTGGGTAGCTCTCATCTAGTCTGTGTCCCCTGGGTCTGTGCACAGGGCTTAGGTCATGGAGACCACATGCCACTGGGCCCAGTCATCCCCTAGGTCTGGCAGGAAAGGATGCAGAAATATAAGACGCAGGCCTTTCAGCTCAGATTATTTCCGTCCATTCATTGCTCCTGCCTCGGGCCCCAAACGCTGTCCTAAGGATAGAAGAACAAAACCCAACACAGCCTACCCTCACGTAGCTTATAGGCTAGTTGGCAGACAGAGGCAAATCCCAACACCTACACATGTGTTATTGCAAAGTACAATGTGAGTGTTCTAAAGGAAAAGAGAAGCGGCTCAGAAACCCTATAACAGGCACTCTGGCAAAGGCCTTTCTTGAATTATAAAGAGACACACACCTCCCTTTGAACTGACATAATCTCACACTGAGAACCAGGCTTGACTGGTGAAGTGTAGGCTGGATTTAAGTCACCCTCTCCCCTCTATCTCCCCCAACCCTCCAGCAGTGGAGCACTCTTGCACAGTGAACAACCTGGACACCCTTCTGTTGTGGCCCTGCTGCAGTCTCTAGCAGAACATTCTGGCTTCTTGGCTCTCCCTTATAGCTGGAAGAGTCCTTTATCCTAGAAGGAGATAATTACATCTTCTATGGGCATAAATCTGTTTGGACATTTAGAGAGGAATTTATATGTAGTTTCTGGAGGACTGGGTGTTTTTCTTATCTAAATTGAAAAGAGGATTCTTTTAAATATGATCCAAGAGTGTTCTTTCATATGGTAATCAAACACACTCTGGCTGATAAGCTCTAGACTTGGCATAAGGTTCAAAGCAGAAATTATGTTCAGATGAGGCACAGGGATGTTTTTTGATCTGATTTGTTTTTAGCTGCTGACACTGGGATAATTTTGGCTTCTGTGTGGCAGGAGGCCTCAGAAACCTGGGAAAATGAGACCTTTTGGAAGAAAGTCCAAAATACCTAGAAGGGGATGGAAGGGCGCTTGTTACATTTTGGAGCTAGGACAAAGCAGCATTCTCTGGTGGAAGAAACCTCTGGTCACACGCTAGCCACAGAGGATTGAGCTGGAGGGGCCCTTGAGAGGCACCGTGTCCAGATCCTTCTTTCTGCCAATGGGGAAACTGAGGCTCAGAGAGAGCAACTGGCTTGGCAGTGGGCGGCAGAGCCAGGTTGACCCCTGCTGCTTCTGTGGATGGCCCACGGCGTCCAGCAGGAGGGTGGTGTGAGCTGACTGGATGGCTGTGTGTATTGGAGACAGCGAGAAGGGGGGAGGTAGGGCTGAAGACAAGGAATCTTGCCACAGCCAGCATGGCCCCTCCTCTTTCAGATGCAGGACGCTGCTCTCCCTGCTTCCGAGGGTTAGGGGTAAGTGTCGTCTACAGGAGAGGACACTGGGAACTGAAGTAAGGGAAGACGGAAGTCACCCGACAGATACCAGAGAGGGCACGGTGAGCCACATGCCACGTGGCTGTTTCACCAGGGGTGGTAGTATTCAGTCTGGGGTAGGGGAAGGTTGGGTGCCCGAGTGACATCCTACTTTGGACACCGTATCTTTCACGCTTTCAGTTGTGAGGACAAGATGGGCTAATGGGTGCTCGGTGAAGGGTGGCATCTCTCATTGGAGAGCCTGCTAAGGAAAGGGGTAGGGGAAGGGCCCCTCAGCGGTCGTGATTTCAGGAGGTACGACTCTCCCATCTCACAGGTGAGGAAACAGGAGAATTTCCTGCCTGGAGTCATACAGCTTGAGAGCAGTGAAGCCAGGCACTTCCGAGGACGTGCCTTAAGCTCCGAGCCAGGCTACCTTCTCTCAGACTCAGCATAATTTTTGCCTGCGCCAGCTGCCGGCTCCTTTCCTTGCCTCCTGGCCCTGCCTCCCCTCCCCAGAGGACCTGCAGCAGACATGATCCCCAAATTCAAGTGCATTTGAGTACAGATGTGGTGCTTTGCACACGAGCCCTGACTTTGGCAGACAGATGTGTTGGCAGTTCAAGCATTGGAGAATGCGGGAAATGGGAGTCCCTTTCCCAAAGATGAAAGATCGGGGGATGCTGTGGGACATAGCCAGTGTTGGTTTCACTCCAGCTTGTTTTCCAAAGGCCCAAGCTCCACCAGCACGCTAGGGCCCAGCTCTGATTCAAACTTAGGAAGTCGGCATAGACATCTCTAGCCGAGGGCTGCTCCTGCGTGGCCCCTGCGTGGTCCGGGCCCCCTTTCCTTCTCTTGTCTCCTAGTTACTATGCTTCTGGGGACAAGGAAGGGACAGTTCCGAACAAAGGCCTTCATCAGTTCTTTTTGTGAAACTCCTACAGATTGGGTAACTGACAGTTTTGCATCAATACCCACTTCTCTAGTGAATTTCAACAAGCTCGAACTCCTAAAAAACAAAACATTTTCATGCCCTGTGAAGGGTGTAGGTAAATGTGGAACGATCAATTGAAAAGATGAGCATTTCTAACTCCTGAGGGCATGTGCAGGAGTCCCGACCAGGCTGGGAGTGAGGAGATGGAAGTTTCAGTCCTCATTCCTTCTTGCTGCCTGTGTGATCCTGGCCAAGTTGATTAACCTCTCTGGGCCTCCATGCTTGCTAAGGCCTGTTTCACCATTACAAACATGGAAAGAAACCTCTCGGGAACATAGTTCCTTTCCGGGGGTGAGTTTTGCACATTCAACCCTGGCCACTGATACTTGATGAGTTTGGAGTTTTCTCTTGGTGGGAACAGGGACAGGTGTTTAAAGCAAAGACCTGAGTTCTTTCCAACTGCGGCCCTAAGTCGGTGGGTCTGGGAGGCCAATCAGGCTGTAAAATCATATGCGGTTTACACTGTAGAAATAGATCCAGTTTGCTTAGAATAAAATCCTGGAGGTAAAGTGGTGATTCCAAACTCCACTGAGTTGCAGCCTTAGAACTAAGAGCCAGACCGTGTGCTCCGAACACTTCAGCGGACAGGTGGGGAAGCCCACAGTCCACGAAGGAAGTACCCCAGGACTCCTGGAGAATTTGAGACAGAACCAGAGCCAGAACCTAGCTAGACAACGTCTGGCCTAACGCTTGCGTCCTCTCTGTATGAATGAAAGCCAATTTAAAGAGTAAGGGATTATAAGAATCACCCTATTATCTTAAGAACAGCTTTAATATATGTAAATACAGGCCCAAAAGATTTTTATTTATAGTTGCAGTTTAACACAAATCCAAACCCTGCACGTCCTCAGACACTACTATGGACACTCGATTTGCATTTCCCGAAACCACCCTGAGAGCAACTCTGAAATAAATTAAAAAGAATGGTCAAGCCTGAATGCACACCGAGGTTTCCATGTGCTCAACTCAGCAGATTCAGGTATGACCCCTACAGAGCTTGGACTCTGAACGGCCACTAACATTCTCTACGCTCAATGACCATTTCACACAATGAATTCATCTGTGTAATTGTGCTTAGCTGTCCTGAGATTAACTCCATGTTTGCATGAAGATCAAAATGCTTACTTTAAAAAGTTTGGTTTTCTTCCATTTCTGCCTTATCTGGGGAGGTAGTCATGCTTGGAATTTCCTGGGCTTTTCTTTTTTAAATCTCTCGGAGGGATTGAGAATGTGAGAGCCAGTAGTAGGGGGTGTGGTGTCTTACTTACCTTTTATTGTCTTTTTTTTTTTGAACAACAATGGGCACCCTTTCTTCCCTGTGTTGATGTCCTCTTGTCAAATGCAACCCAGAAAATCGGGATCTTAAAGTGGGGAATGGCATCCTTGCTTGCTTCCAGCCCTAAATCTTACACTAGTTAGAATGTGATCTAGAATTCTGCTTTATCAGAAAGTTTTCTGCTGCACGAGAGTTGACGTGCAGTAAACAGCACATACCAGAAGTGTACATCCTGATCGACTTTGGTTAACGCATACACTTCTGCATTTGTCGTCCTTGGTAGGGGAATATCCGTTCTGGGCTCTTCCAAGGCTGGGCCGCTTCCAGGTGGGGCAGAGGCCGACATCAGGAGTGCTGAGAGGGTGGTGGCGTGATTGGAGTCAGAAGGCCTTATTTTCTCCGGGTTCACCTCACTTGCACTCTGGCTGAAGCTCTGGGAGAAAACGCTGGCCGGCACACTGCACTTTCGCTCACAATGGGGATCGGCCGGGAACGGGAGACGTTTGAATGGGGTGGGGTGTTTCCACTTAATCATTACCACTGCTGACATCAATGAAAACCTGCATGGGCACCCACAATGAGTGGAAAGGAGGCCAGACTCTCAGGAAGTATTGTGATGAGGTCGGGGACACAGAGAATGCAAAACCGAGCTGGGCTTGGATTGCGGCTTCAGTGCATGGTTGTTTTTTGTGGTCGAAGTGTGCAAACTGCCCTAGCTATTTCCAAACAACTTCAGGAGAGGAATGGTTGGGTTTTCCAGCTCCCCAGTGGGTGCCCTGGACACAGGCAGCCTTGAGAACAAATATGTCCTGTCCAGAAATAGGAAGTCAACTATTTACTTATGCAAGCAATGCTATAAAAGGGCTTTATAAGGTGAGTTGCAGCTCCTGAGCTTTGGACTGACCCCTGGATTGGTCTCAGAAGGCTCCTTCCGGAGGAAGGAAGGTCCTGAAGCTCTCGGGTCGAGCACTGGATCAAACAACAACTGAAATCAAGTAGAACCTCCCCCATCTAACAAGCTGGTGAGCCCAGGCAAAACACCCTCGAGACAGCTTCCGAACGAAGGTGTCAATATCGCCATGTCAACCTGAACCAGCATCACAGCCTTTCAAAATTCATTTTGTGAAGTTAAGAAAAAAACTTTTTTTAAATAAAAATCACTTTCAAATCCTATGATTATTGCCTTCACCCCTTCCTTGCCTGCCCCCAACTCTCTCTCTCTGAGCCCTTCACCTCGTCAACCTCCTTTGACAAAGCCATAGCCTTGGTTCGATCTGACGCAGCTCACTTCACGCCTGACCCCACATAGCTGAACCAGGTTCTAGAAGAACACGCCATCATGCTGGTGGCTCACACTTCAAACTCACTCCCTTGAATCTCAGGAAGCTCCTTAGAACTGCCGGGTAGTTATACTGTAGATCCCTGGTCAACGTATATTGGCATATACGTATATTGGCATGGCCCATTCAGTATTTGTCGAATGAATGGATTGAATAAATGAATGTTATTTAGGGTCCTATCTGCACTAAAGCTCCTCTTGCCTGAGTTTACAAGTGGATTTTATTTTTTAAACTTTTTTTTTTTTTTTTGAATGAACACTGGCCTTAGACCTAGAAGGCTCACGTGCCACTCTCAGCACTGCTGCCTACTAGCTGGGTGATCTCAAGAGAGTTATGTTCCCTCCCCGGGACTCAGCCTTTTCTATAAAATGAGGTGGATGGACCAGAAATGCTAGCAAATAGAGAGTCTCTTTAGATGGAGGTCAAATGAGTAATCTAAGGTTCCTACCTTTTAGTGAAGGTCACAGATCCGTGATTCTTCCTTGAGCCCCGCAAACCCACCGCTGGGTGTCATTTGGAGAGGAGTGGGGTCCCTAGCATTTAAGGGACCCTAAGAGAAACGCTTGCCAGAAGACCTTGTCTCTTCTTTATCGGTCTCTGATTATAGCTCCTGATCCTGTAGCTAGAAAGAGATTGCAGAGTAGGCAAACCTCTCCTGGTTCTGAGCAAACTTAAGGGGGAGTATAGTGGAAAGGTGGCGTTGGACTGGGATCCGGGTGCCTGGATGGTTCCCAATCATGTCACTGCTCGTCAGCCCCTGTCGGGCCTTTGATTTCTGGTCTGTAGAATGAGCGAATTAAAGTTCACTAAGCTTTATTCTGTCCTCCACCACTCCCTGGCCCTGGTGGTGTCTTTTTGCCCTTTTTAACTGGCCTGGCCTGTTTCAGATCAAAACCGGCATAGCATTAGCAAGGTTTAGGATGGAAACACCAAGGTCTTTGATGGAAACACCACAGAGCAGGACTTTGGAATGGTAGGAGGAAAGGAAAGGCGTTGATGGTAGAAACACCTGCCCTTGAGTCGAAAACCAGCTGGGCGAGTGACCACAGACACAGGAGATCTCCCCACGCACCCACCATTCTAGAATATTGTACAGCACGTGCCCCCAGTGTGGAGTAGAGTAGAGAGCTTGGGTGGTACGTGAGCAAATCATTAAACATGAATCAAAACTTCTAGTGTGAAAATCATGTTGAATTACTTAGCTCTTAATCTTTCTGATTCCTTTAAGGGGTCTGTTGTTGGGCGAGGGTATTTTAATAACATTCAAACCTTTGCTAATCAGTCCTTTCCTCTCTGGCAACATTCTCCCCCAGCCCTCACTTTTTATTAAATGGAGAAGAAACAAGGCTGAAGCTCAGAAAGCTTTGCCAGTCTAGAATTTGGTGATGTTGTTTTGCTTTATTGCATTTATTTTTGTGGATAATTAATGGAAAGGGATACTATGTTCCCATGTAAAGTCATGAAAAATTTATCTTAAAATAGATGCATTTAAGTTAAAAAAATTGAGTTGATTTCTCTTTAAATATTAAGTGATAACGTATAAAGTCATGCCCTTTATGACAACATAGAGCAGACGCTTCCTAGGATTTGAGGAACACTGGTGGATGGCATTCCCCATCATAAGATTGGGGGCTGGTTCTCTGGACATTATAATAGTGCTTCATTTAGATCTAGTAAGTAACTCAGCTTCAGGTATCTCTTTCTCTCTAAGTAGGCTCCATGCCCAGCATGGAGCCCAGTTGGAGCCCGAACTCAAGACCCTGAGATCAAGACCCAACCTGAGATCAAGAGTCAGATGTTTAACCAACTGAGCCACCCAGGTGCCCCTCTTTTTTCTTATTCTTTTCTTTTTAAAAAAAATTTTTAGGGGCGCCTGGGTGGCTCAGTGGGTTAAGCCGCTGCCTTCGGCTCAGGTCATGATCTCGAGGTCCTGAGATTGAGTCCCGCATCGGGCTCTCTGCTCAGCGGGGAGCCTGCTTCCCTCTCTCTCTCTCTCTGCCTGCCTCTCCATCTACTTGTGATTTCTCTCTGTCAAATAAATAAATAAAATCTTTAAAAAAAAATTTTTTTTTAAAGATTTTATTTATTTATTTGACGAAGAGAGAGATCACAAGCAGGCAGAGAGAAAGGGGGAAGCAGGCGCCCTGCTGAGCAGAGAGCCCAATGCGGGGCTCGATCCCAGGACCCCGAGATCATGACCTGAGCCGAAGGCAGAGACTTAACTTACTGAGCCACCCAGCCAGCCCAATTTTTTTTCTTTTTAAATACATTTTTGCCTTTTCCTGATCACTACTGTATAAAACTTGGAAATATAGGAAAACATATAGAACAAAAGGAGGAAATATAGAAAAACCTGTAGACTAGAATGAGAATTCATTCATTCATTATCTGCTCAGAAATAACCACGCCTAACACACTGGTAAATTTTTCTTTCTCAGTGCACTCATTTTTCTTTCTCAGCTATTATTATCATGTATGTATTTTATGTCTGTAGCCAATTTTATTTCCCTAGTATTATAGTATAAGCATATCTCAACATCACTCAAAACTCTTTATACACATTGTTTTAAATGGCTGTCAGGTATTTAACATGGAAAAGCCCCACGCTGGATTTAACCATTCCACAGCTATTGGGCAGCTGTGTTGTTTCCAGTCTTGGCCATGAAAGTGTTGCAAGGAGTGTCTTTACAAATATCAGTGTATCTGCATTTTGGATGGTTTCCTTAGAATAACCACAGAAATGGCATTCCTGTGGGAAGATTTTGAAGGCTTTGGGATAAAGCCAGACTTTTTAGTGGGAAGATTTTGAAGGCTTTGGGATAAAGCCAGACTTTTTAGTGGAGCCCGGAAGTACTTAGATCTGAACCCATGTTCAGTGGGACGCACTCTGGTTTGCGTGTGCAAGGTGGGGCTGTTCCTGGGAAGAGCTCAGCCTCTGCCACTTTGGGCAAGTTACCCAACTTCGCCACCTCCTGCTGGTACAGGTATGACCAGTCACTCCCCAGGAATCCAGGAGCGAGCGTTCTTCATATCTAGGCTTCTGAATGCCCGTATTTCAGCTTCAAAAGTACACACATCATTAACTTATGTGTTTCTCCCTTTGTGTAAAGGAATGAACAGCAGTTTTCTGGAAAATTACTTGTCGCAACAGCCTAAAATGCTCTTTTGTATCTGAGCTGGGCAAGGTTTGAAAACAAATTGCTGACTCTCCGGGGAAGAGAGTAGATGGCAGGGCTCATACTTTCTTGGTGTCCCCTGTGCGTGTGCCCCAGCTGTGCTTAGCATCTTATGGAAGCTTCCAAAACAGCTCTCCCCAAAGTGCATTAAAGAGATTGCTGGCTCTGCAGGAGGCTAGTCTGTGTGCCTTGCAAAAAAAATGATTCTGTTGCTTAGAAAAGCCTGTGTGGTTCAAAGTTAAACAGATTCTTTCAGAGCTTGGTTGATCTAATGTTACTCACGAATCCCCCAGATGGAGACATGATAGTCAGCATTTGCCAGGCTCACCTGACGGCAAAACCCTTTCTCACACATCTCATCAGACGAATGTTCTGAAAAACACACTTCGAGAATCACTGCTGACAACAACTGTGCAAGATAATGTCTGTCCGTGTCATGTACAAATGAGGAAACTGAGGCTCAGATAAGTCGATCAGGGTGGTCCAGTTGGTGATTCCTGGCCTTGGGATTTGAACCCAAGGCCACCTGACCTTAAGCCTGGGTTTGGTTCCACTGTCCCCTGGGGCGCAGAGGGTAGGAATCAGGGTGCCTTTAAGCTAAGTGCTGGGCGCATGAAACTGGAGGGTGAATGCGAAACCAAGCTCAGAGTTGGGAAGAGGATCCCATGCTGCGTGCATTGATCCTGGAGCCCAAGTTGATGGAAACTGATGCAGTCTTAAGAAACCAAGGAAGTGGGGAATCCAGAAAGCTGAGGTCAGTGGGAGACAGATGGGGTGAATTCCAGGGGCCCTGCTATTAACACTTCATGGATCGCTTTCTTATGGACTCAGCTGGTTTACGAGGGTGGTGGATTCATCTCTTGTGCCAGTGTAAGGTGGAGAGCAAGAAAGGAGCATGACTCTGTTGTGCTGTGGTGTGGAAGAGCCCAGAAGACTCCTGCCTTATTACCAGCACCTCTTGATTGTGTTAACTGCTCCCTGCCTCCCATGATAGGCTCTTCCCTTGATTCCTGTCTCCCCCGTGGGCTCGGACCGTTTCCTGCTGGGGCTCTGCTCTCGAGCAGCTGCAAGCCTACGGTGTGTGCACTTCACTGACCTCAGAGGTGTGGAAGAGATGAAACCTGGTAATGCAACAGCGTCATAGCCAGAGCTCTTCCATTCCATGCATTCAACAAAAATTCACACGCTGGCATTGTTCTAGGCTTCCGGTGTATTAGGAAACCGTCCAGACAAAAACCCCCTACCTGTAGGCATAGTCATGCTAGTGCGGGAGGGAGATGATAAACCAGATAAGAAAAATGTTAGATAGTGATCAGCAATACGGAAGAAAAGGGGACAAGAGCAAGGTGGGGGATGGAACAGTAGGGGCTCACATTTTGGATCCGGACAGCCAGGGGGACATTACCGAGAAGGGGCTTTCTAATCCCCGCACCACCCTTCAAGCAGGGAAGGGACCCCACGTGTGCTGTACCTCTAGTAGATGCCAAACATTGCACGTTTGTATATGCCGTATGTATTTTTTCCTTTTCAATGTACAGATGAGTAAAGTAAAGCTCAGAGAAGCCAGGTAATTTTTCCTAGGTCACACAGCCTAGGTATGAAAGAGCCCCCAATACACTGGAAAGCCCATGCTTCCTCTGCAAACCCACACTTTCCTCCTGAAAGAGCTAACCAGGCCAGGCCCCACTGACTCACTTTAGAGGGAAGGAAACAGATGCCCAGAGAGTCCTAGGTAGAGGTCAGGGATGTTGCTAAATGTCCCACATGCAGAGAATAGTCTCTGTAACAAGGAATTACCCTGCCGCAGCCGTTGGTCGGAAGGGTGGAGGCAGAGAAACCAGAAGCAGAGGGAGTCTTATACAAGGGAGGTAGGCTCATGGCCACGCTCCGCCCTCACCACCCTCCCAAGGCTGCCTGTCTTCCTCGAGTGGGTGCGGAAGGACAAGGCCCTCCTGGCTCTGCTCCTGCTCCCTGTTTCACCTCCTGGTCCTTGGAGCCTTGCCCCTACTTTCCATCGAATGTCACCTTTGCAGATTCTCATATGAAGCTGCAGCCCGGCCCAGGGCTCTCCGTGCTCCTCCCGTGTTAGAGGCGTCCCCACCCCACCGACGGCCCGACACGAAGTCAGTTACTATATTCCTTCCTCTTCCCCTGGGGAAGACCCACAGCGAAGGCATACTGGTTTGGTTCACTGCTGTACCCCACTGCCTGGTGCTCAAAACACATTTGCTGAAGGAGCGAGTATATCCACATCATACCGGCCCTGACGTGCTCCTCTCCCCATGCCTGTGACCCGAGTCATGAGGCCACCATCTCATCGGGAAACCGAGGATCATGCTTGGGCCTTCCCTTTCTCCCTCTGACAGCTTTACTGAGGTATAATCCACATACCACACAATTCATTCACCTTTCGGTAGCTTTTTCAGTAGCTTTTCCTAATCAGGTGGGTATTTACCATGAGACACCATCAATTTTAGAACATTTTCCTTACCTCTCCCCTGCAAAACCCCATAGGGCTTAGCCATCAGCTCCTAGTCTCTCTTGCACGCCAGCCCTAGGCAGCCAATAATCTACTTTCTGTCTGATATATGTGCCTGTTCTGGACGTGTCGTACGAATGAAATCAGACAATATGTGGTCTTTCGTGATCTTCTCAGTTAGCATAATATTTTCGAGGTTCCTTCATGTTGTAGTACGTATTAGTATTTCATTCCTCTTTTTACTGAATAATGCCCCATTGCATGAATTTCATCTTATTTATCCATTTATCAGTCGATGGACATTCAGATCAAGTTTTTGTGAGCCGTGGGCTCCCTCCTGCAATTCCAGAAACTGCCTGGCCACTTCGCGCCCGGAGAACCACAGTGCCTGCCACCTGGGATCTCTCTCGAGTGGGTCACCCTCACTGTACACCAGAATCATAGGGAGAAGGAAGTTCAACGTCCCAATGCCCAGACTACACCCCAGACCCATTACAGCAGCCTCTCTGGGTGGTGGACCCAGGCATCAGCCTCTCTCCAGCTCCCAGGTGGTCACAAGCACAGCCAACTATGAGAGCCACAGTGTCTCTGTCTAACCCCTGCTTCGAGCTGCTACCTTAGTGCAAATCTGGTGGTGTCACTACACTCTTCCTGAAAGCCCCTTATAGCTCCCTGTGGCTCTCAACAAAATCCCAAGTCCCCGGGAGACACACAGATTTCTGGGACCTCCATCCGACTGCCACCCGGTCCTGCCTCCTACCCTCCCTGACTCATGTGGCCCCACAACTCCATGCCTTTGGACACACCAGTCCCTCTCCGCTGGCTGCTCTCTGCTCTCCCTGGGGGGTGGCTGGGCCCCCTCCTCCACACGGACTGTACCACTGTGTGTCCGGACCTGTCCAGGAGCCTCTTCAGCCCAGAGCGAGTATATGATACATGTCTGTATCCTCCAGCTGCAGGGGCCTGCCACACAGTAGGTGGGTTGGTCGGGTGGGTGGGGCAGGGAGATGAATGAGAGAGAGAAGGCCTACTGGTCTCCGGGGGAATGTGAGCGACCTTTTCTGTTGCCTGACCATTCTCCTCCAAATTCCAGCACGAATCCTGCGGCAGCCAGTTGGCTGTGCCCACTGCGCCTCCCCGACCAGTGAGGGTCACGAGCGTGCGTCCCCGCTGTGGCCACGCCCACCGCCTTTTCCCCTCCTGGACCTACCTTGCTTCATTCCCTCGCTGTGGGCCCAGTGCCAGCAGGTGTTGGCAGAAAAGGGGGGACTGGGAGTGACTGTCCTTCTGCAGCTAAAGGCAAAGGGCCCAACCTAGATATAAATCATGTAAATCCACTTTCAAAGGGCTGGAGTGGAGTGGAATGTCTCTCATCCCTCTTTGTTAGCCATAAATCTTCTGGCTGGGGGAGGTAATTGTCCTGCTCTTGAAGAAGCTATAAAGGGGGGGGGCATTAACAGTTGGCAGGGCAGAAGCTATAAGTGGCCCTCTGGGTGGGGCCCTGGCCGTGTGCCCTCTGCTCTGCTGAGCTCTCCTCTCCTTCTGCCTGGCATGGCTGTGCATCTTGGGAGGGCCTGTTGGAGGGCTCCACTTCTTGTGCTGGAGGCTTCCATGGAAGCCCTCCCTTGCCCTGTAAATAACCCAGCTCCTTTCTGCTGCTCAGCCGTGTGGACGCCACTTCATTTCTGGCAGATGAGGAGCACTGTAGAGGGAGTCCAGCTCTGCTGTGTGACTGTGGGTGACTGAATTCCCTCTCAGGGTCTTGGTTTGCCTTGAGGTGAGGAGGTGAGGAGGGTGGGCTGGCTGATCCCAAAGGGCCACTGTCAGCTCTAACGTCCCAGCCTGCCTTCCCGACAGCAAGGCTGTATGAACGTCTTTCTGAAGGGCCTGAATTATCAGGAAAACCACGGTTGGGAAGACCAGAATCAAACACAACAAAAAATAACAAGCCAGAAATCACTCCTGTCTGTATTTTCCTTTCTTCTCTATCTGGCCTCAAGGGAGCAGCAGTGGAGAGGGACACAGCACTGGACCAAGGCGTCTGCAAGACCTGAATTCAATTCCCATTCTGCCCCTTACGGGCAGTGTCATTTGGGGTAAGTCATTTTTCCCTCTGTGGGACTCAGTTTGCTCATCTGTGAAGTAGGCTTATTTCACACTTCATTCACACAGGTACTTGCTTAGTGCCGGCTCTTGTGCCTGGCCCAGGGCTTGGTGGGGGAGATAGAAAGATGGATAAGACACAATGCTAACCCTCAGGCTGCTCACGGTCTAGTAGGAAGTCGGCCAAGCAGAAGGGCAACCGGGGCGATAGGATAACGATAGGATAAGATCACAATAAACGCTGTAACCACAGCTAGCATTCATTTACGTCCTGTTAGTGCTCAGCGCTCTCAGGGCGTGATCATTTCATTCCCTCCTGTAACAACCCTGTGAGCACAGCAAGCGTCCCATGTCACCGGTGCTCAGGGAAGGTGGACCAGAGGAAATGGTGTGTCTGCTGGGCCCTGAAGCGGGTATGGGAGCTTCCTGGGCAGACCCTGAAGGGCTGGGAGGGAGCATGGGGACTGACCAAAGGCCTGCACTTGCCTAAGCCTGCATGGCTGGAGCCCACTCAGGGGTTGGGCTGGGGAGGGGGCGGGCAAGCCATGGGAAGAGCTTCGTGAGCAGCTGTGTGGAGGATGAGCCGAGCAGCCAGTGAGAAAGGTGAGAAGCCCTCCAGACCTGCTAGTGGTGGGAGTGCCCTCTTTGGAGGCTATTGTCATAGTCCCTAAGGGCCTGGGCTTAGGGACCCATGGTCAGAGGGGACTGATGGCCGTGTGGGTTGAGTGATGGGGCTAACGAGTGATAAAGCTAATGAGATCCTCCTGGAAAGGCAGAGTCCTACAGCTTGTCCCTGTTCTAGCCTCAATCTCATTCCCAAAGTGACCCCCACCCCACTCGCCATCTTGGCTGTCAATACACTGACTGGCACTAGGAGAGAGGGGCAGATCAGGGAGGAGCCTGGGAAGCCTACCACAGCCCTGAAGGAATAGAAGCAGGGAGGATCTGAGCAAGGAGGCACGTCAAACCCAGGGGAAGGATGGTTTGATTATGAAAGCAGTCCTGCAGAGGTGATCAGGAAAACATCAAGGTACATCTCTGCCTCACATCACACATCCACGTAAGATTTAACCTCCACTCAAGAGTCGCATGTGAATCAACAAACAGTTGGAATACCATGTCCAGAAAGAGAGAACTGGTTAAAATGCGACCTATTGCTATCTTATGGCTAGCTCTCGAGTCATTAAAATCATGTTTTAGGGCACCTGGGTGGCTCAGTGGGTTAAGCCTCTGCCTTCGGCTCAGGTCATGATCTCCGGGTCCTGGCATCAAGCCCCACATCGGGCTCTCTGCTCCGTGGGGAGCCTGCTTCCCCACTCCCCCACCTCTGCCCCCCCCTGCCTCCGACACCCCCCCCCGCCTGCCTCTCTGTCTACTTGTGATCTCTCTCTCTGTCAAATAAGTAAATAAATGAAATTAAAAAAAAATAAAATCATGTTTTAGGAGCACATTTAATGCTTACGAGAGGTTATTAAGTAAAACAGCAGACTACCAAAGAGGACATAGGTTATGAGCCCAGTTTTGGAGACTGATTTCCACAACATACATGGAGGAGTTTCACGTGAGGCCACGTGGATGGCGTGCACTCACACGCCTGCGCGGATCGCTAGCAGTGGGACTGGAAACATGCCAAAATGATAATAGCTGTCACTGCAAGTCATTTTTACTTACACATACCTACTGGGGATTTTCGCGAAAATTCTGCTGTGAAGACTCATTGCTTTTATAACATGGAAAAGAGACAAACGTTACATAGAAAGTTAATCTATGCTGGCTCTAATATTAAAATAGTGTAAACACTCGGGTGAAAGCAAGTGCAAACAAATCTGGGGAGCGTACCTCAGGAAGGCTGGAAATCCAGTTGCCCAAGGAGCTCAGCGTTTTCCCAAGGCCCCACCACGAAATGACCAAATAGGACTATTAATGCAGCTGGAACCTGACTGAAACTTGCCCTTCTCTGGATAGGAGAGACCTCTTCCCTTGTCCCACAAGATGGTCCCAGCTGCCAGGGCAGGTGTGTGTGTGTGTGTGTGTGTGTGTGTGTGTGCAAAATGAAGTCCGCGGTTAGCGTTTTTTTTCAATTTAGATTTATCTCCTATACGATTTTCTTAAACATTTGATGTCTTGAAGTTACTGATATATTGGAAGCTAGTATGAGACGATTATCAGAGCCGGTCCTGATTCTGTATTTCACTCTACTAAGTCTCCCACGTAACCATTTCCGTATGCACTGGTTCTCAAAGGAGTGAAGGCTACAACAGCCCGAGTCTCTGGTTTTCACCTGTTCTCCAGGTGACTCTGAAACTCGCCCGCTGGTGTTGCTCGCGCTTACGTGCTGAACGTAGTGGGTCTCAAATTGTGCTGTAATTATAATCACTCATGCAGATTTTAAACCTGCTCAGGGAACGACGGCACCTCAGACCAATAACTCGGATTCTGTTGTTTTTAAAGTTCCGCAGGTGATTCCAATTCAACCAGGTTTGCGCTTAGAGCTCTCTGAAATCGGGGGCTAGGGCAGAGAAGCAAGACTAGAGTGTGAAGGACTTTGTGTGTTCTCTGTCTCCATCTGCTGGCCGTTCTGCCGCATTGCCATAATTTACCTGTAAAAGGGCGAGGCTGCTTGTACTTTTAAGAACGTTGGCCACGTGAATTAAAGAACCAAAAAGAACGGAAATGTTTAAGTAATAAAAATAGCTACAGAATGTATTCTTGTATATAAGAGGATGGTTTAAGTTATAAATGCAGTAGGATAACCCGTTTAGAATCTTTTCTGCTGTTTCAAATTAAAAGCAGCCATAACTTGTTAACAACTACCATTAAAATTAGGCATGTTGGACCCCATCTTTTGAGTACAGTGAGTCATTTCTGAATGAATGGCCTTTTTTTTTTTTTAAAAGATTATTTATTTATTTATTTGTCAGAGAGAGAGAGAGAAAGAACGAGTGAGCACAAGCAGGGAGAGCAGCATACAGAGAGGGAAGGAGAAGCAGGCTCCCAGCTGAGCAGGGAGCCCAATATGGGGTTCGATTCCAGGACCCTGGGATCATGACCCGAGCTGAAGGCAGATGCTTAACCAACTGAGCCACCCGGGCATCCCCGAATGAATGGTTTTTATCCATTTAAAAAATATATTTAGTGCTACTATACCTGGCGTCCTGTCGGCTATGGGTACCTAATAGTAAACGGACACAGTCTGTACACTGAGAAAGACACTGGGAGAGAGACAGAGGTCTTTAAAAATTATTACTATAGACTTTTGAGGGAGTGCATGTTCTGTGAGTTCCATACAGATTTATGTATCCACCACAATAAGGATTCCAAACGGTTCCATTAACCCCCAAACACTCCTTCATGCTTCCCTGTAGTTCAATGCTTCCTTCATCCCAATCTTTAGCAAACACTGATTTGCTTTTCCTAACTAGGGTTTTGCCTTTTCCGTAATGCCATGTAAATGGCATTGTACAGTTTGTAACATCTTGAGAGAGGTTCCCTTCGCTCAGCATAATTTTCTTTCTTCTGCTTGCTTTAGGTTTCTCTTGTTTTTCTAGAGTTTAAATTTGAAATTGAGATTATTGATTTGAGAAATTTCTTCCCAATTTCTCATGCTACAAATTTCCATCAAAGCCCTAGCTGCATTTTGTGCATTTTGACATGTAGTATTTTTATTTTTGTTCAGTTTAGACTATTTTCTAATTTTCTAATATTGTCTGGGACTTCCCCTTCGATCCGGGGTTTACTTAGAAGTATATTCATGTCCAAATATTTAGAGATTTTTTCCCCCAGTTATCAATTTCTGGCTTAATTCCTTTGTGGTCAGAGATCATACTGTGGATGATTTCAATTCCCTGAAATTTGTTGAGATTCATTTTATGGTCCAGAATGTGTTCTATTTATTCTACTATTGGTTATTGAGGAAAGAGTAAGTGTTGAAGTTTCCAACTATACTTGTATGCTGATTTGCCATCTCTCTTTGCAATTCTGCCAGTTTTGGCTTCCCATAGTTTGAGTATTTGTTGTTAGGTATATGCCATTTAGGATTCCTATGTCTTCTTTTTGTGTTGACCCTATATTTCTAGTGTCTTTTTTTTTTTTCTTTTAAGGTTTTATTTATTTATTTGACAGAGAGAGAGATCACAAGCAGGCAGAGAGGCAGGCAGAGAGAAAGGGGGAAGCAGGCTCCCTGCCGAGCAGAGAGCCCAATGTGGGGCTCCATTCCAGGGCCCTGAGATTATGACCTGATCTGAAGGCAGAGGCTTAGCCCACTGAGCCACTCAGGTGCCCCTCTAGTGTCCTTCTTTATTGCTGGTAAATATCCTTGCTCTGAAGTCCATTTTATCTGATTAATATAGCTACTCCAGCTTTCCTTTGATTAATATATGCATGGTATATTTTTCTTTTTGTCCTTTTATTTTTAAACTACACTATTTACTTAAAATGGTTTTTTTATACATAGCAAATAGGTCTTAAGGGGTTCTTCTTCGTGTTTCTTTTTCTTTTTTTTTTTTAACATCTTGCCAATCTCTCTTAACTAGCATAATTTAGGTCTTATGAATTTCATTGTTGACATGTTTAGATATAGGGCTACTGTTTTATTATTCGTTTTCTATTTGTTCCCTATGTTTTTTATTCCTGTTTTTGTCTTCTGAATTAGCTGAATATTTCTTTGTATTCCATTTTAAGTAACTGATTATCTAGTGAGTTTTTTTTTTAACTGTATTTTTGTGTGATTTTTAAATGTGGATTCTTTAGGCATTGCAAAACACTTCACTTTTCATACTCTGTTTAGGATTAACATTGTATTGCTTCCAGTGAAGTATAGAAATCTTACTACCATACAGATCCCTATTCCCTACCTCTTACAATTTTCATATGTACTACATCTGTATTTGTTAAAACCCAATCAATGTTATGGAAGTGAAACTTATATTATACATGTTATAATGGACTCAAGATGGGGAAAATAATCAATTATATTTATCCAAATAGTTCCCATTTCTGTTGCTCTTTCATTCCCAAAGTTTCAAATTTCCCTTTGGTGTCAGTGTTCTATTAATAAAATATTATCATATTAAGAGGTCAAATAAGAAAACCCAGAGAGAGAAAGCAAGCAATGGTCATCCCTTGCTGTGGGACGATACTTCCTCTGGACCAAGAGAAGAGCTCCCTCCCTGTAGTTTTGGCTGCCAGAGTCCCTGCCCCAGTGGGCTTGCCAAACGGCTGGTGTGAGGGAGGAGAGAAGCTACAAACAGGATTTCCCTACTCTCTGACCCACGCGGCCCTCTGCCTTTCCTAAAGCAGGAGATAGAGAGCTTCTGTCTTTCCATCTGCATCTGGTCTGCAGGTCCAGGTCTCTCTGTCTGCTAGGAGTCCAGGCCAGGAGAGACCAGACGGGGGAAATGGCAAACTTAGGGCCAGTTTGGTGGTGCTCTGAGTTCTCCTGTCCCTCCCTCATGTTCCTGTTTACTCCTTCCCTTCATGACAACTGCATGTGGGGGAGGAAACAGAACCAGGATGGGGAGAACCAGAAGGAGAGAGAGAGGGATTTGCCTTTAACAGACAGGGGTGTGGATTGACAAAGGTTGGAAAAGTGCTTCTCTGGGGCACACTAATTTAGGGAGAAATTCTCTTTTCTCCCACAGTGTGGTGGCTAAAAGCCTGATTCCTTGGTTTGAATTTTTGCGTTCACTTTTCTAGATGAAATTTAGAATCATTTTGTTGTTTAAAGAAATCTTATTTTGATGGAGATTTAAATCTGTAGATCTGAAGAGAGGTGATCTTTTTATAATATCGAGTCCTTCCATCTAGAACATGGTACACCTTCTCTTTCTAATTCTTGTTTTGTGACCATCGAAGATTTTTAATTTTTTTTTTTACAAAATATTCGCTTTGTTTAAACTTATTTATCAATAAATTTATTTCTTAATTGGCTTTGTTTAAATTTATCCCTAAGTATTTTATTTTGTTACTATTGTGAATAGAATCTTTTTGACATTAAAAAATTGCTTCTGTTATTGCTGACATACACAAGAGCCGTTGAGTTGGGCATATTTGTAAACAGCTACCTTAAGAATTTAAGAACTTTTATTAGTTCTATCATTTTCTGAGTTCATTTTCTTGACTTTTGGCAAATAGTGATTTCTGAATTCAGTCTCTCAGACTGGTTTCTACAAATAATAATTCAGAAACTGTCTTTGAAAAAATTTCTTGGAAATTTCTATTGCTGGTTTAACCACCTCCTTGGCCATTAAATCTTGTATAGCTTTAGGTCACAATTCGTAATGACCAGCTTACTCGTTTTGATTCTGACTTTTTAAGGAAAGCCACTGATAAGATAGGTATATTTTATGATGTTAACAAAGTATCTTTTTTATTTTTTTAAAAAGAACTTTAGGGGCGCCTGGGTGGCTCCGTGGGTTTAAGTCTCTGCCTTCTGCTTGGGTCATGGTCTCAGGGTCGGATAGAGCCCTGCATCAGGCTCCCTTCTCCGTGGGGAGCCTGCTCCCTCCTTTCTCTCTCTCTCTGCCTGCCTCTCTGCCTACTTGTGATCTCTGTCAAATAAATAAAATCTTTAAAAAATAAATAAATAAAAAGAACCATGATCACAAAAAACACTGAACTTTATCAAGTGCTCTTTTAGCCTCCATAAAAATGACTATTGGGTTTTCCTATTTGACATGTTAATGTGATAACATTTTGTTAATAGAATTCCTCCCCCAAACGCCTGCATTTCCACAGTAAATCCTAGTTGGTCACAGAACCAATTGCAGAGTATTAATTCACAAGGAAAGGCTTCTGCAAATGATCTAAGCTGCTGCTGCTTTGAATTCTGCCCGCAGTGGGGTTGTACCAGTCCCCTCTTCTCTGCACCCACGGGCCACATCTGTGCCATAAGCTGCTGTTGCTGGTGGCTGTGTCCTTGTGTGTGCTGGACAGGAAAGGCAAGTGAGTGCTCAGTGTCTGAGACTTTGGTCCCAACTCTAATATAATGCCCTTGTCCACTGGAGCTGAGGATCCCTTTTGTCTCAACCTAAGACTCAAGCTTTTTTTTTTAATATTTTATTTATTTATTTGACAGAGAGAGAGAGAGATCACAAGTAGGCAGAGGTAGGCAGAGAGAGATGTGGAAGAAGGCTCCCTGCCGAGCAGAGAGTCTGATGTGGGGCTCGATCCCAGGACCCTGGGATCATGACCTGAGCTGAAGGCAGAGGCTTTAACCCACTGAGCCACCCAGGCGCCCCTAAGACTCAAGCTTTGTACCAAAAGCAGACAGATGCTTCTTCCCCAAGATCCCACTCCAGTGATTTCTCTCTAATGAGACAGACATTCAAGCCCAGGAAAGACATCAAAGAAGATTGTGTTTAACACCTGCTCTGGGCCAGCTCCAAGCCAGAGGCTTTACTTCACTTCACTTAACTGGCTTACTTTACGTGACTTACCCCTGACACTCTGAGGTACCCTTATCCCCAGTTTACAGAAGAGAGGTCAAGTAACTTGCCCCTGGATGTGGTTATTAAGTTTCATTGTTGTCCTTTAAAGCTCAGGTGTAGTTCCAAATCTTGTGGAAACTGATCTGTAATTTCTCACTGGCCCTCAGGGATGGGTCATGAGGCAGAACTAGGGAAGGGGTTACAGCTGTCCTATTGAGTCTCTGGCCTGCCACAGGTCTGGTCCCTTCCCTGGCCTGTGGGGACCTCAGGGAAGGATGCAGGGCTGCGTGTGGCCAGCTACCAAGGTCCCGGGGCAGTGTCTCTCCCGCAGGGCTGGATTCCGCTTCCCGAAGCAGCCCAGGTAACACCTCACCTGAAGGAGCAGTTGGGAGAACCCAACTATTTGTCATCACGAAAATTCATGGTGTGTTGACAGTATTTCTGCCTAGTGCTCTGAAAATTCAAGGAAAATACGTATTTGACATTTACTGAGTACCAGAAGCTATGCTAAGAATTTTCTACGCATTAACTCATTTAATCATTAGAATATCCCTATGAGGCAGATACTATTATCCCCATTTTACATTTTCTCCCCTTAGAAAACTAAGGCACAAGAGGTCCATAGAAAGCAAGCCAGGACCTAAGCCCAGGCTCTTGACCACTGCACTGTATCAACGAAGTGAAGACCGAACCAGAGGAGCTAGAACTCAGCGCTCTTACGTTGGAAAGACAGTGAGGTTCCACTCAGGGTCTGCATTCATGCACAAATGTCAAAACCAAGGAAGCCCTTGCCCAGGTATTCCATGGAAGGTTTCTGCCGCCCTGTAATCACCAGAGGACATCTGTTTTCCCATTAACAAGTACCACAGAAGAGGTTATAATGTACACCTTCCTCAAGTTCTAAAAGTGGGTAGAAACTCGTGAGTTTCTTTTAGTGGTCACAGAAAAGGTTCAAAAGTTAAGTGAGGTGTCCTAATGTGGTCAGTTTGTTATAAAAAGACTCTAGTCATCTGTCCATGGATGACCCTTTCTCCAATTTTCTTTAAATATCAAAAAACAGTTCAGAACTTGGCAGTCTGAATGAAAATTTGGAATTGGAGCTGGACTTTCTATTATTTCTGCATCAGACTCAGTTGTAACTCTGCATCTTCTGTGTGGCTTCCCTTCAGGACGGCAGCTTTCCTGGGGCCCCGAGCATCTGAGGGCGTTCTGGCCCCTGGGGTGCCACAGTGAGAAGGAAAAGTCAGCAGCCCATCCAGACCAGGATCTGCACCCTGGATGTCCTGAGCTTCTAGCAGCGGACCCCTGGTCTTTCCCTGCCTATGGACACACTAACATCTGGAGACTGGGAAACCTTTATGGAAGTGAAAGTTTTTTTTTTTTAATGAGATTTTATTCAAGATAAACAAAGAACATATCATCAAATCAAATCATTCAAAATCCTTTTACAGATATTTTATCAAGAAACTCACCAGTGAGAACCCTCCAAACAGTGGCTAACTATGCCACATTTTTGCTTTTATGAAAGTGACAGGTAAATGAACTGGTACTAAGAATGTATCCCTTCAAGAGAAAGAGGGAGGTCCTGAGAGTCATCATCCGATCAGCACCAGAGCAGCAGAGGTTCAACTTGGGCCCCATGCCTCTGGAACAATTCGTGTCCAGAATCCTCCCCAAAGAAAAGCTAATTTAAAGAACATTCTAGATGTTTTTACTGTACCTGTAGTCTATTTCTTTGGAAATCAGTTGGTATTCTACCAAAGGAAAAGCAGGCCTTCAGGTACTGGACTCCTCTGTTCCCCACACTGCTTGGGTAGTACTTCCTGAGCAACCAGCAACACAGTAGAGGGAAAAGAGCAACTTAGGGGCAAAGGAGAAACACGGAGGACACATGCATGCCATGTGTTAAGTAACAATAGTTAAATAATGTATTGCCAAACCCCATTCTATGTATCTTAATTCTTATTTATCCCAGATCAAATATAAGTACAGAGACATTTTATTTTTTTATTTATTTATTTTTAAAAGATTTTATTTATTTATTTGACAGACAGAAATCACAAGTAGGCAGAGAGAGAGGGGGAAGCAGGCTCCCCGCTGAGCAGAGAGCCAGAGCAGGGCTTGATCCCAGGACCCTGGGATCATGACCTGAGCCGAAGGCAGAGGCTTTAACCCACTGAGCCACCCGGGCGCCCCAGTACAGAGACATTTTAATTGGTTCTTTTATGTATCTAAATTCCTACCTGAAATCAATTCTTAGAAACTGCTGGAGGCAAAGAGATGAATGCAAAATTTAAATGTAAATAATTCTTTGGTGAGAAGTGACTTTTGTAACTGCTTAGACATGATCGAAATATTATTTAAAAACCTTTCTTTCTAACCACCTAAATTAAATTAAATAGTTCTTTTTTAAGGCACAAATTCAAAGGTGGCAAAAGCACTATCAGGTGAGGATGGAGGACACCCCCCCCCCCCCCCAAGGACACCAGGGAATGGAGACAGAAGTAGGTGTTACCGCCATGGTGAGACAGAAACAGGCCTAGCAGGCAGCCTCTGCGTGCCGGGGGTCAACATGTCCGGGAGTGGGTTATGGGGAGATGTGGAGAGGCTTCCAGGCTTGGTACTGGGGTGCTCAGTGCAGTAGCTATTTACCAACCTGGAAGGAACTTTCCAGTATTTTCGCAACGGAAGCAGCTCCACCAGTGCAAACTGGCTGAACACAAGCTCTGTGGGAAGCTTTCTAGAAGTGCAACTTGATCTGAAAACAGAGGAGACTGTGGGCACGCTATTTTTCATTAGTTTATTATAAAAGCAAAACAATTCCCGGAGACACAAGACACAACATCCTAATCTCTAAATTCCTTTGTGTTTTGTTTCTACCTTGTGAGGCTAAACGCCCTTCATGACCACCCAATCTGCTCCATCCGCACTCAACCCTATCTCCGGGCTCCTGCCACACAGGTCAGAGGCTCCAGCAGCCTGTACTGTGGCCAATGCCATGGAACCACTCTCTGAGGTGGCTGAGCCTTTCAAGGAAAAATTTCAGTAGATGCTAACCTATTCTAAATAAAGGTGAACAGGTTGTTTCTGCCCCTAAAACTAAATCCTGCATATCTAGTAGTCAAGCTTACGTCTTTCTATTACCACCTAACACTTAGAAGTGTGGCAGACTATTCACCGACTTGTTAATTCTGGGATCGCTACTTGGGATCCAGACGAGTCAAAATAAATGGCGAGGATATCTTCTAAAAAGCCCATGATGGCCCTCCTGGCAGTGTCACCGGTCAGTGCCTGGATACTGCTTACGTGCTCCAGGGCCCTTCTGACCAGCTGGCCTCTTTCATGCGAACTGTGGGGTGCTCCGGGGTCCTCTCCCTCTGCTCCTGATTTTAGAAACTGTAGGATAAATGACTGCACCATGTCCCCATTCATTTCAAGAGTTTCTCGGATGCAGGGCAGGTCTGAGGCACTGGCCAAGCTCAGGAGATGAATCAGTGCCTGGCAGATCTGGGTCCGTAGGCTGGCACAATACTTGAATTCCAGAAAGTCTGTGGTGTCTTCGCTCTTCTGTAAGGCAGTGACCAATGCGTTCCAGATCTGAGCGTACTGGTCAACAGAGCCATAGTGCTCTCTCTTGCTCGGAATGGAAAGGGCAGTGGCAGATCTGATGCGCACCTTGAAATTCTTGCATGATGTTACAACCGACGTCAGGGCATTGTAGGCCTGGGAGGTCCATGGGGCTGTTCCTAGAAAGAACCCACTGGCACTGAAACCAACAAAGGCTTAGACATCAACGGGGGAGAGGGTGGGGGTAGAGGAAGCACACACACTAGTGCTCAAGCTAATCACTATGTTTTCACTTAATTCTCACACTAAACCTAGAGGATTAGGGTAACCAGTGGGATTACTGGGATAACCACAGGGTAACCAGTGGGATAACTGTGGGATTCTGGGGAAGGTGCCGAGTACTGACTCCCAAACTTCCCATTTCCCTAAACAACCTGCTGCATGCTCAGGGCCTCTGCTACTTGCTACTTCAAATTGGGACTCTGGCAACCATGACAGAGGCTTCTTCTCTGGAAAGAGACTGTCCTGAGGGCTTGGTGGGTGGAGTACAGACTGAATTATAGCCCCATTTGTTCTCTCAGTCAGGTGCTTCTGAGCAGAGCACACACTGCACAACTGTATGCACATCCTTGTTCATGCTGACAAAAGAGTATTTTATCACCCAGATTAGCATCCAGGCACGGCTGTGGACATAGCCAAGTCATGCATTTTATTGCATAGAGAAAGAAAATACTATCTAGGCAGTGACTGGGGAACAGAATACTCAGATTAACCAAAGGTACAACTGTCTTAATTTTGAGAAGATATTGCCCCGATTTCTGTCTTCTCTCCCTTCCTGATGGTCTCGGGAAGTTAGCCTGCTTTCTTCCTCCTCAGAGCTACCACTCTCCACTCCCCCACTCCATTGTGAGGGTATTGTTTTTCCTTGAGAGGGGCAGAAGAATAGATTTCAACTTCCCTAACTCTCCTAGCCCCTCCCAACTTATTCGTTGCTTTTGAAGACAGGCAAGCAGACATCTACCTTAACGAGCTCCAACTCTGCAGGTCACTTGAGCCTATTTCCTCCATGGAAAAGCTGAGAAGCTACTTCTCCACTAGCTCCATTTTATTTTCTTAAGTAAGTTTATTTGTTTATTTATTTAAGTAATCTTAAGTTTATAAGTTTAATTTAAGTTTATAAGTTTATTTATTTAAGTAATCTCTATACCCAACGTGGAGCTCGAACTCACAATCCTGAGCTCAAGAGTCACATGTTCTTCTGACTGTGCCAGCCAGGCACTCTCTGGGTGGGAGTTCTTGATAATAAAGGGGAAGCAGAGCCAGATTTCCCTAACCTGATGCATACTCTGCTGGTCCAGAATGGATTTACCTCCTCAGTAACACGTCTTATTTCAAACCTCGTCACAAAGACAAGTGTATAAGGCAAATGCTGATAAGGAAAGTGGATGGGATTTGGAAGCTACAAGCCACACGCCTAAGCAGCTGTTAGCCACCAATTCTCTAGTTCGGTACATGGCAGGTCACTACTTAGATGCCCTCCTTCTATGCTGCAGCCAAGGGCTCACATGGGATTTCTGATTTCTACTCTTTCTTCCATGCCACTTTTTTTCCTTCTTTTTTACCCCTGTTGTTAAAACAACATATGCTCTTGTAGAAAATTTAGAAAGTGAAAGCAGAAAAAAAATTCTACTTATCATCTCCTCCAGAGGCAACCACTGTCACTAATTAGACTAATTTCTACCCAGTCCTTTTTCTACCCATTTATTGAGATCATGCTATTGAAACAATTTTATAACCTGTTTTAATTTGCTTAACATCATACTTTCCCAGATTATCAAAAACATTTTGTAAACATAATTCTAAAAGATCCCTTTGAGGGGCGCCTAGGTGGCTCAGTCAGTTAAGTGTCTGCTTTTGGCTCAGGTCATGATCATGGGGTCCTGGGATTGAGCCCTGAGTTGGACTCCCTGCTCAGTGGGTAAGCAGGGAGTCTGCATCTCGCTCCCCATCTCCCCTTCCTCTTTGCTTGTGCTCTATCTCAAATAAATAAAATCTTAAAAAAAAAAAAAGAAACCTTTGAATATATATACTATGATTTATCCTAACCATTCCCCTAAACTTGGGTGTTCAGAACATTTCCATTTTTTCCTAATACTGTGATAAGTACCAGTGTAAGGAACATCATAAATAACAAATAGGCTGGTATGTGTTGTCCTAGGGCCCTCCACCAGAGAGAAGAGGGAGACTTTCTTACCTAACGGAAGAGCAGGATTTTTAAATACATTCCCCATTGCATAACAGGCATTCCACCGGACTTTCATGGCAGCCTCAATTAGAACAGTAGAAATTAGGGCCTGGATGGACTCCTCAATGATTTCAGCAAACCTGGGCTTTTCTATATGAGACGGCTGCAAAAAATGAAGCAAATTTCCAAGGGCCCGGACTGCATTGCTTTTTACCTAGAAAAAATGTAAAAAAAAAAAAAAAGAAAAAAGAAAAAAGAAAAAAAGAAAAAGCATTAGAAATCTGCTTTGCCAAAGAAATGTTACAGAAAGTTTATTTTCAGCTTTAAAAAACCCAGGAAGTCTTAATGCCAATGAGACAAGCAGACCATAAAGGTATAGCTTCTTGGAACGTTGTAAAGACCTAGTGTGGTGAACAGCCTGTGCCCCCGGGAAGGTGAGGTCCTCTACAGCTCCTCACCGGTATCTTTAGATTAGACTTCAGAGAGGTGTGTCTTCCTCGTTTTGCAGAGATGGCGTGGAAGACCCAGGGGCAACATAGCAGAGATGGCTTGGAGCAAGGGGAGAAGAGGTGAGGTTTCAGAGTTCCAATCCCGTACTTTTGTATTTAAGAGTCTCAACTTTTGTAGCCTACTAGCATCATCTGGGGAGCTTTCTTTTTCAGAAACCAATTCCCAGGCCCGAAGTCCAGAAATTCTGAACAAATTAGTTCAAGGCAGGGCTCCCTAGGTTTTCAGAATCACCGTGCTCAATTAAGCACTTGGTGTGGGTCAAGTGCTATGCTAGGTGCTTCAACACAAGCATCTCCGAGGCCGCTGAGGTAGAGGTCCTGACTTCCATGTTCAAGATGAGGAAACTGACCTTCAGAGAAGTTCAGCAATACACCAAACATCACCCAGTTACCAAAGGGCAAGCCAGGGTTTGAACCATGTCTGCCTGACCCTAAATCCATTTCTATGCTTTCAACGTACTAGTCTAACAGGAGCTATTCAAAGCCAAGAGCTGCTCATCCTTCTTCTGACTTACCACTTCTACTTAAAAGATTTTTTTGGAAAAACAAAACAAAACAAAGGCAGATTAATATTAAAGCGAACGAAAACAGATTACAAGTGGTATTACAAACAGCACTCATGTTTTTCAGGACACAGGAAGACAGGAGAGAAACACATCATACCCTGAGTACTCTCTCGATCACCTCTGAACAGGAATAGATTCGGTGGAACAAAATCATAATACACTAGTATCTACCTGAGAAATACCAGTGCTGTGACTCTACCTTGTCTTTATCCCTGGATGCTTCTATCGCTGATCGCAACATCTTCAGGAGCAGGAGACCAGAGAACTCTTCCTGGAAACTGGGGTCTGGTGTCTCCCTATTCCATCCAAAACAGGCAAAACATGTTGAAAGGCAAAACCCAGTTGAATATACACATATACACATACTCTCACTTAGTACAACTATAAAAAAAATTTGGGAAAACAGCTCAACAAATCTGTTCAGATTAAATCAAGAACTTAGAGTTTATACCCTTTGCCTCAGTGGGTCTACATCTAGGTATGCGACCAAAAGGTGTATCTCAGAATAAAGATTTCATGCACAAAAATGTTCACTGCATATCAAGGCCTAAAATAATGCAGATGTTCAGTAACAGGGGATTAAATAACCACTGCCCACTGATGATGGTGTAATAGTAATTCACATTTATAAAGCTGGAAGAATGCTCACACACGTTCTGAGAGAGAGCTCAGCAATGAAGAGCAGGACGTGTGAGGAGCAAACGCTGCTTCCAGGGAGGGGAGCAAGGTAGGAACGAGGCTTTATACTGAATACCTCTTTAGTATCATTTGAATTTTTTTTAACCTGTGAATATAATACTTTAAAAAATTACAAATTTGACATTTAAAAAGTAGTGCAGCGAATACTATGGTTCTGTACTTCTACTTCTGTATCTTCTATAATGTGGATATATAACTTGTATCAGAGACAGTATTAAATATATACACACACACAGAGAGAACAACTTGCTAATCTTTTTTGGGGTGCGGAGAAAAGGAGAGAGAGAATCCTAAGCAGAGAAAGAATCCTAAGCAGGCTCCACACCCACACGGAGTCCAATGTGGAGCTCCATTCCAACATGCTGAGCTCAAGACCTGAGCAGAAATCAAGAGTCAGATGCTTAACTGACTGAGCCACCCAGGTGCTCCACAACTTTCTAATCTTAATACTTGAAGGAATATAAAAACAAAACAGGAAGACTGACTACACAATATGGGAGAATTACTGTTAGTTTTTGTTTTTTTTAATAGTAGTAATCAAAGATATCCTCCTGGGTCCTCAGCCTCAGAAGTCATGCACGGGAAATGAGCTGAGTCACCTACATGTTGACAATCAGAGTGTCTGTCAGGTTGCCCAGGGACCAGGCTGCTTTGGCCCGGACGTTCAGAGATTTGTCTTGAAGTGACATCAATATTGCATTTGCTGTATCTGCAACAAAAATGACATCCTAGAAGATAAAATGAAACATGGTAGTTACTTTATGAGCTCACACGGCTGCCTTGCAATTCTGAAATTTATTTTCAGAGAAAGATTTATTTATTTACCACAAACTTCCACTTGAAAAATCAACATGTATTTACTCAATTTGCTGCTCTACTGTACTATAATTTGGACCCTCACTCAAACCCCAGGGGAGGGTCTTCCATGATTTTGGTATGCGCCATGCACACCCAAGGAGCCTGCGGATTTTGCCTTGTCGAACATTTTACAACCTGGTCCATGACAGTTATCAATGAATTCTGTGCTTAGACTGATTTCCACCTTGGGAAATGATGTTGACAATGAAATGCATTTCTGGAAACATGGCTTATTCATTACACACTTCTCAGGGTGATAAATGTCCTAGGTAAGACTGAAAGAGAAATTTATTTCCTTCTTAGTAACAATTTTATCAGCTTTCTAAGTTATTACTATCGCACGGTAATGTTCCATTTCTTTTTTTTTTCTTCAATTATTCATTAATTTAAACATTACCTGGGCACTCAGGGTCCTGAGCAGTATAGGCATTACTATATTTTAGCAACAATTAAGGAAACCAGATTAAAAGCAATGTTATGTCTTTTACCGTTCAGCTCTCTATCTACCCAAACCACGAGCACACTGGCCCATCACAGGCACTGAAGGGCAGTGCAGACTCACACTGACCTGTCTGAGACAGGGGAAAAGCACATAGACTCCAAGGGCCCGTGAGGTCGCCGCTTTCACTAATCGGTTCTTGCTGTCATTCAGCCCGAGCAGCATGGTGAGGCACAGGATCTGCCTGTCGCTCTGCAGTGGGAAAGGTTGGCAAAGGGAAAGTGAGCTTGAAAGAACTAGAAGCCATTGTCCTTGACAGGTGACTGTGACGCGTCTGTGTCTGAGTTCATATTTGGGAGCAGAACACAACTGAGATCTGGAAGCTACCTTGGCAGAGAGCAGAGGTTCACTTCGGACCCATCAGGGGAGTGTCTGCACACAGAGCATCTGTGACCTTTAACCTTTACCACTGTGTGAACTCGGTCACTGTATTCTGCTCCTTCATGAAAGCTAAGAGCAGACACAAATGTCACTGGGGACTAAAGAAGGGGAGCCTCCTAGACACCCCATGTGGTGGGCACCAGCCAAGTACAGTCACATACTTCACGTTACTCCTCACGTAGTGCCCATTTTATAGATGATAAAACTCAGTTTTAAAGAGGTTAAGATCATCAGAGAGGTGGAGAGAGAAAGAGCTGGGACTTACACCCAGGTCTTCCTAACTTCCGGCTTCGAACGCTTTCTGAAACGTCTCTGACTTCTGAGCCTCTCCCCCCACTTCCACCACCCACCCTCTAAAGTGCACGGAGGAAAGGCTCTCCCGAGACGTTAAGATTTTAAATTTTAACCCCGCCCGCTCTCCATACTCAAGTAGACTGAGCCCCCTTTTCTCCGAGAGCATGATGAATACTGGCTCAAAAAGAACAAGAATCTGAATCAAACTAAAGCTCTGATGCTCGAGGGGGCTGCTTGGGGCTGAGGAAACACTCCTCTGGTTACCGGCAGGCTGCTGAAGGCTTCGGGCAGGATGGAAGACAGGGCATCACAGGCGCTCGCCTGCAGAGTCGGGTGCTCAGAATTCTGCAGGGCTCTGGGCAGAGGGCCATTCAGCATCATAGTCCAGAACATCACCACCTGGAACAGGGGCACAGTCAAAACCGTGGCCCAAGAGCCAACAGTGGAACCAGCTCAACGTGAACACTACCACAGGGGGCCAGAGTAACGAAACATCCTTCTATAAAGCAGAGGCTTTCTCTAAGTCTTCTGCTAGTCCTTCCACAGCAATGGAAGGGGCTTCAGAAAATGACAACTGCATCCTTCCACCTTACTGACCAGGGACCGGTCTGCTACAGTAAGACAACCAGAGAAGACAATTGTGGGGAGGAGGGGGAAGATGATGGTAGTAAAAGCAGCAGCTGCCGGCACCTCGAGCCTTCCAGAGTGCGTCTCACGTGCCAGACGCTGCTCTCAGTGCCTCACACAGATCTACACACTGCAGTCCTCAGCACAACTAAACGAAGTATGTGTCATTATCTCCACTTTCACACAAGGAAACTGAGGCACAAAGACATGTAACTTGCTAGTGGGCGTCAGAGCCCAGGGCCCAGAGGCCTGTGCGGGAGTCCAAACAGCGTGGGATCCAGAGGCAGATCCTTCAGCGGCCGCTTCCCATTTCTGCAACTTCGGTCAAGTCACCAAACCCGCCTAAGTGTCGGCTCCTCTTCAGAAGAACAGGGCAAAGTTGTCTACTTGGCAGAGTCGGGGTGAGAGTAAGACGTAATGCTGGGTGTGAAGTCCTTCACACATGCCCAGTGCATAACGGAGACTTAAACTGAACAGGGGGCTGCTGTGAGCACAAGGAAGAACAAGCTCACTTTGAAGCTCTCCAGGTAGGCACCCGCAGAGTACCTTGAACAGCTTCCTTCCCCTGCTTTCTAAAAACCCAGGGATTTCATGTCATTTGCCAGTCTGTTCGTGGCTTGGTACCTCTTTCTGCCCCATGGATTTAGTCCTAAGATCTACCATGTATCCCACAGCCCAGTTCTGTCCTCCCCTAAATCCCTACTCCTAGAAACCCAATCTGGGTCTCTCCTACCCCAAATGAAAGACTGCGGACAGAGGTATGCTTGCCAGCCTCCAAGATGGCCCGCAGTGATTCTCGCCTCCTATGTTAAGGAGGTGGCCCTCCGTTCCCACACTGGCTGGGGCTGACCTGTGTATCCAATAACAGCCTGTGGAAATGACAGTTTGAGATTTCCAAAGTGAGGTCTTAAAAACGCCACAGCTTCTGTCTTGTTCTCTCTTGATTCTCTTGCTGTGGGGGAAGCCAGCCACTGCATCTAGGGGACACTCATGCAGCCCTCTGGAGAGGTCTTCGTGGGGAGGAGGGAAGAGGCCCACTGCCAAAAGTCAGTGCTAGGTATGTGAGTGAGCCATGATGGAAGAAGATCCTCGAACCCCTATCAAGTTCAGTTAATGGCAGCCCCTGCTGGCTTCCTGACCGCAACCTCAGAGAGACCTGAGCTAAGCCACTCCCAATTCTTGTGCCAAAGAAACTATGTGAGAGAATGTATATTGTTTTAAGCTGCTAAGTGTTTTAGATAATTTACTACCAGCAACTGACTAGTAATATAGCAAGGGTATCCTTTCCATACAGATGAAATAACACCCAAGTGTGAACAGATGAGTCTTGCCTAAAAGTCACTGACAAGCAGGGGGAGAAGACTGGGTGCAAACTCAGGTCTGTCTGAGCAAATCAACTCATCTCCCCGTGAATGGTGACATTTCAGCTTTAGTGGCAGTCTCGGGAAAGAACTAGGAATAGGTATTAATTTCTTGCAAGGATGATGGAAATTGCAAAGGGAAAAGAAGAGGCAGGTTGAGGAGGACAGGAGAAAAACCCATCACTTGTGGTAGGGTCATATGTTCCTCACTGGCACAGTATGGGGACAGCAGAAACAACTAAGATCTCAGATCTTTAATGGGAACCACAGGGGCACGGTGGTGAGGGCGTTAAGGGAACGGACATCTGTTGAGCACCTACTATGCGCCAGCACCTTTACCTTTCAATCTTCCAATAGTCCCAGGAGTTAAAGATTATTATTCCTCCTTATGAGGAAACTATGCTTGTACATCCATTAATGATGCTCCCTCAATTTGATCTCCTGTCTTCTGATTCCAAATGCTTGGCTCTTCCCATCATTCCAGTCTGCCTCTTGGGCAGGATGAATAACCAAACTAGGTTTTATGTGGAAGAAATGCTATTTCAGTTGCTGGCTGTATGTTATATATAATGTGACCACACAATGAACTGCAAAGAAACCAAAGCGCACATAAATCCTATTCGTGGTAGTATCATGTCATAACAGATTATAAACTAGTTTTTGACACTGGAAGGAGCCTTATCATTTACTTTACTTTATTACTGAGTCTCAAAACTGACTGAAGTACTAAGAAAAGAGAAAGCCGTGAACTGAGACGTACTCACCAAGGTGACTGGCACTCTCTGATCAGATGGTACGGTAGAGTCTGGTTTATACTGTTGAATTAAGCCTGTACCCAGTTCTTCCAAAAGCTGCCGAGGTAAAAGAAATAGATTATCAAAGCACAGTATGAGAATTATGGAGGTAGAAAACCTCACTTGTTTGGAGATGACCTCAAATCAAGGGGAAAAATAATTTCCAACTGAATTTTCTCTCCTTTCTCAGCAACTGCTATGCAAGAAGTATGCTTTCAGGAACAAAAGCACCAGAAATACATGGTTGATTTATTAACAAATGAATTCTTCGGGTTTTTACATTAGAGCTGCAAATAAAAGAATGTATGATTTTCCCTACCTGAAACCTCCCTCCAAAAGAAACCTCAGAATGGACCGACATATAGCAGAGGGAAGAACATAAAGGAAGAGAAGAAGAAAGCAGGTGGCTTTTCATGAAAGTTACCTTTGCTCCATGAAGCTGAATGGACGGATCTGCTTCCCCCATGCATTTGCAAATCACCTCTCCAAGTTCCATCAAGTACACTTGAGCCATTGAAAAGTAACCTCTGGCCAGATGAGCCAACACCTGCACAGAGAAGGGACGAATAACCCCCAAGACCTGAATGCAGTGCGGAGCTACAATATTCAGAGGCGTGCTCTAACATTACAGAAGTCGCTCACACTTAACACGGGGCAGGATTCTAATGCTGAAGGAAATGAACAACTGCGATCTGTATTTTATGACTGAAGTCAATTAACTGTGACATATAATCTCAGGGTGCTTTATAATTTATGAAATGTGTTTCACTAAGATTGGTGATATTATTTACGCCTGGGAACAATTTGCTGAGGCTGGGACTCGTGGAATACTTCAGCTGAAGGAGGGAGCTAAGGCTGAAAAGGCTGGAAGTTTCCATGTTCAATATCAAACCAGACGACTAGCAGCAGGGCGCAGAAACAAACCCATGTCTAAGATCACAGCTGAGCACAGAAGAAGGAAGTATGTTAACCTAGCTTGTTTTCTTCCTTTGAAGGAGCAATTATTTTGTTGTCTCTAAGCAGATGGAAGATGAAAGAGAAGTTACGGAGAACTGCACATTTACTTAAAGTTGCAGAAATCAGAGACGAACTGTACAATTTCTTTCAGAATTACCATATAATCTAGCGTTCCCACCTGTCACATAATGGAGGTAACTAAAAATGGCTTGCAACAAAAAGGCAGGCATCTGACATTTAAACCAAGTCTTCTCCCAGCCTTGGCCAAAAACAAAACAACAGAGCTCTCACACCTAATATGCAACTCCCAGTAACACCACTGGCCCGTGGCTCGGTTTTCCATTACTTTCATGGACTCACTCCCCACAACCCAACACCCTTTGAAAGCAGAATGATTTCTTCCATTTCAGAAACAAGGAGCCAGAACCTTCTACCTGTAAGGCCTCCAGCCGCATGGGGGATGGTTCGTAAGTGCTTCCTCCAGCAGAGCCAGCATCGCTACCCGAACAGGAATCCTCCTTGGGCAGCACAACAGTGGAAATGCAGAGTCGGATGAGCCAGCAGGGCTCTGAAGATCCCTTTGGGGAGCTAACTGATGCTTCCTCCAGAAAGGGTCCTGAGGGGGCTTTTTTGCACCAATCAGGAGTGCTGAGGTGGGGAGTCACTGAATTGCTACTGCTGAGTCCGGAAGAACAGGGCTGTTGTAAGAGCAACTGGACTTCAGGTAAAGGTGCGTGAGTGGACACGATGGCTCCCAAGAGAGTAAAGCTTGACACTCGAACATTAACATCTGTCAAAGTTAGTGGGAATTACTATCACTGTGGGATCACAATTACCGCCGCAGGCAATGAAGAATTAGGGCATCCTTGGTTAACCTTCATCTAATTAAACCTCTAGCCCTAACTTCCAGTTTAGAGAACTACACGGGACAGAAACAGTAGTTCAACAACCCTGTAAAGAAACTATCTGGCAATAGGGTGGTTGGGTGATGGGGAGGGTATGTGCTATGGTGAGTGCTGTGAACTGTGTAAGCCTGATGATTAACAGACCTGTACCCCTGGGGTAAATAATACATTATATGTTAATAATATAAATATAAATATATATATATATATATATATATAAAGAATTCAGAAAAAAAAAAAAAAAAAGAAACTATCTGGCAAACTGAGCATGTGAAACGTGCTGGGAGACGAGACAACTGTCTGGGACGCATCCATAAATCAGTGTGGCGAAAGGAAAGGCTGATGGACTGCTCTAGATTAGAAGCCACTACAGTGACAGGATAACAACATGCAGTGCACGAACCCAGAATGAACCCAAGTTCTCACAAAAAACGAGGACAGATTCTTTGAGACATGGGGAAATTTGAATGTGGAGTAGATTTAAGATGATACTATGAAATCAATGTAATTTTCTTAGGTGTGAGAATAGTGGTGTGTTATTTAGGAGACTGTCTTTATTCTTAAAAGATGCATGCTGAGGTATTGAGGATGAAATATCATGTCTGTAATTGACTTTTTAAAAATTGTTTTTTAAAAATTTTTATTTATTTGAGACAGTGAGAACATGAGCAGGAGGAGGGGCAGAGGGAGAGGGAGAAGCAGGATCCCCACTGAGTGGGGAGCCCGAAGTGGGCTTTGGTCCCAGGACCCTAAGATCATGACCTAAACCACCAGTAGGCACTTAGCCAACTGAGTCACCTAGGCACCCCTGTAACTGACCTTCAAATGGTTCAGAAATATACATATTTATACGCACACATGTATATTCACATACACAGATACACATGTGCGGAAACAAAGCCAACATGACAAACATTACCAATGATTAAGTCTAGGGAGAGGTACGCAGATGTCCATTGCACTATTCTTTCAAATTCCTGTGGGTTTGACCATTTTAATAGTAAAAATGCTGGAGGACAAAGCCAGACGCTTGTCCCCTCAGTCTGCAGATGAAGAAGAACTGGAGCAGGGGAATGGGCAGGGCACTGAGCCCAAACATTCGGGATGTTTCAGTCTTACTTCTGCCACTAATGTGATGAGAGACTCCAAGGCAGGATTTACCTTTCTGGGTCCCGTTTTACACACTGGCAAAAGAAGTGAATTGGACTTAGTTTGCACATCATAATCTCTTTAAGCCTCATAAAAATCTCATGAGGTAAGTCTACTTCTTCCTGTTCAGGGGAAAGGAGGCTCTGACAGGGCTGCGATTCTGAGATGGCAGCAGTGGGAAGGGGCTGCAGACCCTCAGCCTGACTCCAGGTCCATCAGCCCTCCCATGACGTCACAGAAACATCTGCCACCTCCTTCAAGTACTAGAAGTCAACACTGAACAACTTAACGTACCAGAATACGGTCTGATCCTAAAGCTTGCAAGCAAAAGAAAAACTACTGTTCTCCAAACAAGTGTTCTAGCACATGTGTATTATGTGTGGGAATAAGTCAGGAAACAGCAAGAAATAGGACTGTAGCCAGTGGGGATTTGAGGCTCTGGAATTCTATCCAAACCTCAGAGGAGATAATGTTAAGGAAGTTAGGTTTTATATTCCAGTTTTTCTTTCCAAAAAGAGGATGATGTCTATGTGACTCTCCATCCATCCTTACTACTGGGGCTTTAGGGTCCAAAGTGGGGTTCTAGCAATGGCTGGTTTCCCCGAAAACTTGAGAATAAGTAGAGATATCCTAGAGCTACAAATATGCTTTAAAAACTTTTAAAAATAATAATCTAGATTTGATTGATATAAAAAAACAATTGACTTTAAACTACCACCAACCTTTGTGGCGAATATAAGGCTTTATCTGGTTCCAGACTTTGGTCAACAGGCTGAGTTTTAGACGGTTATATGGTGAATTTGATACTAAATTTGCAAGGCACTGCAAAATACAAGGATAGCCCATCAATCGGTCTGATTAAGCCACAGCACAGACACAAACTTTACAGCATTTAATTAAAAAAAGAAAAGTCTTCATAGTCATTTGAAAATCAGTCTTTTTCTTTTTTGTTCTTTTTTTAGGGGAATAGCATTTGTATTCTCATTGGTACAACTTAATACTAAAAATAGGAATATTTTTAGTAAATCATTTACTTGGACATACAGAAATTGTAGGTCAGATCAAATAAGTAGGCACAACAGTATAGCTTTAAATAAAATCATCAGTTAGACTTCCAAATAGGGTATCACTAAATAAAATTAGTACTTCATTATATTCTTAAGTCAAATTACTTTTGGACAATGTAAAACATACAGAATTGAAACAAGACAAAACCCCTCCAGAACCTATGGATAACTTGGCACGCTTACCTTAATTATTTGAGTAAGGGTCTGTGAGGACGACTCGGCCACCAGCGCTAACAAAAGACATCTGTGCAATTCTCTAATGCTGGATGCAATCATCACAGAAAAGGGAGTGAAAGCCCTTCGGTGGTCACTGGTATCTTCAGCAACAGACAGAAACTGCTTTGAGCCTTCCAAGATGGCAGATAAAACTTGCAGAGCACAGGCACGTGTCTGAAATTTCAGGATGATTCCCATCAGTTAGTTAATAATCAGGAGTCAAATCCCCTTCTTGGGGCACCTGGGTGGCTCAGTGGGTTAAAGCCTCTGCCTTCAGCTCAGGTCATAATCCAGGGTCCTGGGATCAAGCCCCACATCAGGCTCTCTGCTCAGTGAGGAGTCTGCTTCCTCCTCTCTCTCTGCCTGCCTCTCTGCCTACTTGTGATCTCTGTCTGTCAAATAAATAAATAAAATCTTAAAAAAAAAAATCCCCTTCTTCCTAGTTTTTTTTTTTTTTTTAAAGATTTTTTATTTATTTACTTGACAGACCTAGATCACAAGTAGGCAGAGAGGCAGGCAGAGATAGAGGAGGAAGCAGGCTCCCCACAGAGCAGAGAGCCCGATGTGGGGCTCGATCCCAGGACCCTGGGATCATGACCTGAGCCAAAGGCAGAGGCTTTAACCCACTGAGCCACCCAGGCGCCCCTTTCCTAGTTTTGTTTTTAATTTTGGAATTATTATGGATCATTTTAACTAGGAAAATAAAGGCATTGGGATTATCTATCAGGTCCTAAAAGTAGCCATGAACTAGGCCCCTTGCACCTCCACTTTAAAAAGAGCCTTACATCACACTGCTGTTAGGTTTTCTTATAGTAAGGAACGAGTCTAAGCTACAGAACCATACAAAAACCTGAAATCATGAACATGAGAATAACTTAAAAATTAGAGGCCTGGTTTATTCGAGCACAAGACCAAGGGAAAAGAGAGTGAAATAGCTCATAGGGCAGAAATAAAATACACGAGTCTAGAGTCCGTTTTACATCAAACATGCTGCTTTATATGCTCTCCTGAAGCATCCATGAGTGCTCTAAGTTAATTAAACAGGATAATAGAGACTCTGCATTCAACTTGGCAGGCATCATTTGTGATCCAATTTTTCAGAAACACTCTTAATGTACAGAAATGAACACTGCCTGTAGTGAGCCTTTGATAATCAAAGAAAGGAAAACCATTAACCGTAGCCTGACAGATGGAAATGGAAGTATGTGCCTTTTTGCCAATAGCCAGCTGCACTTGTCGGAAGATTCAGGGCAGCAAGCTTGTGTTTCTAATGCTAAATATGACTTTCACTTGGTACTCAGGATTTTGTGGTACTGAAACTAGGGAAAGGAAAAAGAAAAGAAATAAAAAAGAGAGCCAATTTAACCAAAATGGAATATAGGTGATAAATGTAGGACTAATAATGTAATACTGTACCCTCTTTGGCCAGTCCCCCAAAATACCAAACACTGTCAGATAATTTTAAAATGGAGACTCATCATTATAAGTCGAATCTAGGGGCACCTGGGTGGTTCAGCTGGTTAAGCATCTGCTTTGGCTCAGGTCATGATCCCAGGGCCCTGGGATTGAGCTCCATATTGGGCTCGCTGCTCAGCAGGGAGCCTGCTTCTCCTGCTGCCCCCACACCCACTTGTGCTTGCTCTCTCACTCTCTCTCTCCCTCTCAAATAAATAAAATCTTAAAAAAAATAATACTTCTAATCTAAGTATTTGCTCATCACGCAGTGTATCTGAGTTTGGTGTAAAAAAGGTTTTCTTGAAAATCTGCAACTGTATCATCTCTGCGTAACAACGAGTAAATCATTTTTGCATGCCTCTTGTAGCGTGGACTCAAACAAAAAACTGAAAATTTATTGCTTTGAAAATAAATGTGTAGTAGAGCAAAATGAGTCTTTGGAATTAAGCACAATCACTGAATTTAGGAAGATGACAATATATTAGGAAACTGTGTGTGTGAGAGATTGCTCATGAGAAAGAACTCACGCACAAGTCACAAGTCTGCTCATCCAAGAAAGAACTAGATCAGGCGCTGGAAAACTTTTTCTGTGAAGGACAGTAGCACACACTTTACAGTTTAGACTTTGTAGGCCCAAGAGTCTCTGTTGCAACCACCCAGCCACAGCAGCACAGACACTAAAGATTAAATAGGAATGTGTTCCAATGAAGTTTTACTTATAGATAATGAAATCTGAATTTCATTTAATATTTACAATCATGAAATATCATTTAAAATAAAAAATTTAAAAGCATAAAACTATTCTCAGTTCATGCATCATCTAAAAACATACTTTGCCAACCCCTGAGTAGATGGCTGGTCTGAACTAAAAAATGTAGATGTTATGCTAAACCTCCATTCCTTTAGATAGTAATTAAAAACCATGATTCCAACAGCTCACAAATAAACTATAATGAAAAGCCAAGTTGTGGAGAGTCATGAACTGATATTCAAAAGTTAAAAAATTTTAGCTCAATTAACTTTGGTACCCTATAAGGGAAAAAGTATCCATGACCATCAACAGATGAAAACAAAAGTAATGTCACTGAAACGTATCACTGAGATATAAACTCTGTATAAAAAATTGATACCATATCAAATTATACTTCTCATAGTTCTGATTTAATTTCCTTTAAACCCCATTTAACATATCTTTGTTGCTAAAAAATTCTACTTATGACACTGAGTTGTTCAAGTTCTGCTTCACTGACTCTTACATCAATATTTAATAAACTGTTGACCAGTTCTGATCAGAAATGACTGATCAGTTCTGACCAGTTCTCCATCAGAAATGACTGATGTGCAAGCAAACTGTAAGAGGTACAGCTCTCCAGAGAACTCCTTTTGTTGTTTTTAGTATCTGTTTACAATGATGGATGAAGACTTTTCAGTCAGATAAGCATCAGTGTGCTCCATTTCACCAGCGGGGGGTTTCACTTCCTTGGACACGCAGTCTTGTTCAAAGGTAATGAAACTGCCCTTTCCCTATCTTGCTACCTACAGATGCAGCAGAAATGTTTGCTACGGTAGCTCAATCAGTCCTTATGTTTTCTTTAAAAAAAAAAAAAAATTATTTAAATTCAATTAATTAACATACAGTAGATTGTTTCAGGGGTACAGGTCTGTGGTTCATCAGTCTTATATAATCCCCAGTGCTCATTACAACACATACCCATCTCCAATGTTTTACCCTGTTACTGCATCCCCCCAGGCCTCTTGCCTCCAGCAACCCTCAGTTTGTTTCCTGATTCTCTTGTGTTCTCTTAAGTTTGTTTAAGTTTAAGTGAAAGTTCTCTTAAGTTTGTTTCTCTTATGGTTTGTCTCCTTCTCTGGTTTCATCTTGTTTTATTTTTTCCTCTTCCCCTATGATCCTCTGCCTTGTTTCTTAAACCCCACATAGCCTTTTTTTATGTTTGTTTGGTCAAAATCTTTCTGGGAAGGTGATAAAGAAGTCACTGCTGGGAGTGGGTAGCAGGGAGGTTTCGATGCACGTGGCTATTCCCTTCTTTGGCTTTGTCCCAGGACTGATTATTCTGCACAATTGTTCAAGGTTACTTTTATTTGATTGCATTCCCAAAGTTGGCTGCCTTTAGGGTGGAGGCATTTGAACACAGTGTCAGGGTCTCTAGATCTGGAGATACCCAAGCCAAGGTCATCTGTATCTTGGTTGGCCTTATAAGGAAAACCTATGTCTGTAATAGTTAAAAACTGGCTTTATTCTCTTTCCTAGTTATGCTAACTATTACTTTAGAGTTTGATTTGTTTCTCCATTTCACAGTTCTCCAAAAGAGAAATAAATAAACATCATGGAATTTCAAAATCAGAATAATTCTCAATGTACCAAGAAGAAAGTATACCCCATAGTGTGTTCCTTAGATCAAGTCTGGATAATAATCTAACCCCACTATGGACCAAAATATTCCACTGAGTGTTTAAGCCTTTTTATTTTTCTTACTACAAATACCATGGCAATCAACATTTTCACCAAAGGGAAGGAAGCACGGCTGCTTCAGTGCAGTTCAGAAGGGACACTGAAGTTCTAACCCTCACTGTGCTCAGGCTTGAAGCAAGCCCTGGGCAGCAGGCAACCTCACTGTGCTCTCTCTCAACCTGTTAGTCACATGAGCCCACTTCCTATCCTCCTGCCTGTCCAGCGGTTCGCAAGTCGGAACTTAGGTTGCTATTAGGGAGAGCTGTATTCAGATGAGATCAGGTATGGCAGAGATAACAATAAAGATGTGTAAAGTTCTTCTTCCTGGTATCACGTGAAAATTTAAATGCTCTTACCTTCGGAGAAGGATCTTTTAACGTAAGAGTCATCAGGGACACGGACTGAGGGCTGCCAAGCTCAGGTGTATCGGGAACAAAGGCTGACCAGTAGCCATAAAGAACTTTTTTTTCTATAGATTTTATAGTAGAAAGAAAACAGGCTAATGCTCCTTGGCGAACTTTGGCTTGGTAAGACCTACCCAAGAGAAGGAAGACAAAGTCTTTTAGTAGTTTTTAAAAAATATAGACATGAAAGTCTGTTTATTTTAGCCAACTCAAATGATACATTCAACATTCCGAATAAACCCTAAGGTAAAGATGCCAATGTGATATTAAAACAAATATTTTTCCATCAAAACACATTAAAGCAATTTGTTTATATAACAAGTTAAAAAGTTGACAATATAAAACAACTAGACAGAAAATAAAAGGGCAACAGTTTGACATCAGGAAACTAGTGTTAGATATGCAACACTGCAGAGTGTCCCTTCATCCAGCAAACTCACCCAGAGTACATAAGTACGCGCCAGGCATTGGGCTGAGGCCGACAGACATGAAGCCCGTCCGTGCCCCCCACAAGCTCACGAGGGACAGAGACAGACAGTTAAGGAGATAACTGCAACACAGCATGATCAATCCTAAGGTGGGAATAAGCCCACGAAGTAGGGACCTAAGCCAGAATTCGGGGGGGGGGGCATCAGAAAAGGCTTCTCAGAGGACATGACTGCTGAGCTTGTACTCAAGAGGAGCAGTGGTTAACACGGCAAGGAGACAGAGGGAGAGGAAATCCCAGGCAGAGGAACCACATGTATAAAGGCCCACACAAATGATTCTTCAAGTTCAATCCTGTCTGTCAGTCAGCTTTTTAAGCAAAGTTATAAACTTACAAGCAATGGAGATTATAAGGCATAACAACATAACAAAATACTACTACCTCATTTTACTCTGCATGCCTCCCTCTGCGTCGGAATAGTCAGACTCACTACTGCTGACCCTTTTCCAGCTGGCAGAACGGATGGGCGGGGAGAACAGGTCTTTTCCTGCAGCGCCATCTCCCTCTACGGGCAAACTCTGGCCTCCCAGGGTCGAGGAAGAGGGAGTGTTCCCCTCACGCAGGTGCTCTCTGCCTGAGCCAGCAACAGGGGCTACCTCTCTTTCACCACTGGATTCTTCTTCTTCCTCTTCTTCTTGCTGGATTTTCTTCGATTTGACTTTTGATTTTTTCTTTTTATTCTGATTGTAGGAGCAAATGAACATGTATATATGATAGCTACTGGTACCTGTCTCATTTAATAATTACTAAATATGTCTCCAAAATGTAGTATGAGGAAAGAAGAAAAGAGAAGAGGAAAAAGTGGCACTTCCCCCTCTGGGTGTCTGGGGCTATGCTGCTATGCTAAGGGCTTACACACACCCCACTGGACCACGGGAAACAAGGCAGGAAGTGTGTGCAACAGAGCCACGCTTGGAGCCCAGCTTTATATTCTACCCCCGTGACTCTGAGCAAATCACTTTGCCTTCCATTAGTTTGACCTTCCTCATCTGTAACGCCACCTTTCCTGAACAACTGTGAACGCATTCAACCGCAAGAGAATGCGAGTACAGAAAAGGACTTGGGCGACAATTTTCTCCGTTCTCCCAGATAAGACATGTAGCTAGCGCCACTCCAGATGTAGAAAAGAAATGCTAGCCCACCACATACAATGCATGTTTTAGGGCACTGGGGCTTTGTAGGTATGAAGTAAAAGCCAGTTTTCTCCCTTTCTCCTACTTCTTTCCAAATGTCTTTGGAATATGTGCCATCCTTTGCATTCTCAAGGTCCCTGACTTTGAGGAAGGAAGGTCCTCGTCCCTTCTATTTCGGATTATTAATGTGGCTCCAGACTCACACCCTTTTACTTGCTACCGTAGTGATTTTTCTAAGACGTGCATCTGATCACCTCACTCCCCTATATGAGTCTTCATCTCTATATCCTGTAAGATAAAAGCTAACTCCTTAGCGTACTGTATAAGACCTTTAGGATGTGGCCTCTGCTACCTGCATGTCCCAGCCTTCCTCTGCACGCACCTGACATTCTAGACTACTGGTTGACAAATGGGCTACGTGCATGCTCCTTCTCTATGCTTATGCACTTTATTTCCTCTGAGCAAAACTCTTTCCTTTCTTTTTGTACTTTACTCATTCTTAAGTCTCAGTTTGGCCACCACATTTTTTAAAAAGCTCCCTCTAGAGGCGCCTGGGTGGGTCAGTCATTAGGCATCTGCCTTAGGCTCAGGGCATGATCCCAAGGTCCTAGGATCAAGCCCTACTCCCTACTCTGCGGAAAGCCTGCCTCTCCCTCTCTCACTCCCCCTGCTTGTGTTCCCTCTCTTGCTGTGTCTCTCGGTCGAATAAATAAATAAAATCTTAAAAAAATAATAAAAAAATAAAAAGCCCCCTCTTACCCCTCTATTTGGATTGGGTACTCTGATGAGATCCCAGAGTACCCTGTGAATATGCTGATGAAAGAAATCACAATACCGCATTGTAGTTGCTTGTTTATCCACTTTCCCCTTCTCTTCCAAACTGTAAAAAGTAGAGTCTATATCCTGAATGCTTAACATAATGTCTGGGATGTAGCAGATGTTCAGTTAATGTTGTGTAAATCAATGAGTGAAAGAATTTCTCATTATAAGCATTTGGTAATTAACACCTGATACGTTTCTAGATGAAGTACTCTGGCTCACGTATCTGTATGTTCTCAGTTTCTCAACACAAAGGAGTATAAGGGATATGGCAGTTATATGAACAGGCTGGGAAACTTGGTAGTCACAAGAGAGACCTACGATATTTACCAATCAGCCTTTTATAGAGAAAGTTGGTTGGCTTGTGGTCTCGAGCATTTGGGGAATGAGGATGTGTGGCTTCAGGTATAAAGTAAACATCCATTGTTACATCTATTACGCTGTCTAGAACTCTTAGAAATATAAGAGACTTGAACTGGTGTTTTCAGCAGTCTGATGAATTTAAATTTACTATGCTAAAAACCCTAAACTGAAATCAAATTCAAGGTGAGCCTTTGGCACAAGTAGTGATGCAAATCATATAAAACACATATAACAAGCAATTAAAGGCAATCCACAACTTAAGCCTAAGCAGACAAAGGCATACCAGAGTTGGTCGGGAAGTGCTGGATTCAGGTTGCTGTGGTTTGACAGGTGGTCGCCCGTCATACTGAGGAAGTAGAGTCGGGTATAACACCGTGGGCAGCTCTATGTTTAGTCCCGGGAGTCCATGAAACATAGATTTCTAATAATGATGATTAAGGAGACACACACACACAGAAAACTAATCATAAAACAATGATTCACCATGTTCTGGATCACATCAATGAACAGATTAATGTCTAGAAGCTTATTAAGGAAATTAAAATGGACAAAAAATTGATACCTTGGTGGTTTAGGGGTTACAGAAGCATTTAATTTCATCTGGATAGATCTATCCTGGCCAGATTAGGTTAGACTTGATTTTAGTTTATTTAATCATGTTTTTTATTAATTTTTAAAATTTTTCCAATCTGTTTTATCCAATCCTTTGATCCATAAGTTTTTAACCAATCTATTGTTCTTTTTTCACTTACGCATGTCTACACCCAGCTGTTTGTCTATTTGGGTGACGGGACAGGGAAGAATTTGACGTTTTTTTATCAAGCTAAGTTACCACACATGGCTTTGCACCGAGGCCACTTCCTGGCTGAACTGAAAGGTGGGTCCCCAGAGAAGCTGATCTGAACTTCCCACTGACCGGCAGGCTCAGAAGCCAAAGGATGCATCCTCCTAATGTGATCCTGACTGGCCTGCTGACTGCATGGGCCCAGAGCCAAAGGGAAGCTCTGGTTCTTCTTTCAAGTAAAAACAGGTTTGAGATGATCTAAAACTAAATTATTTACAGATCATAACCTATTCCTTTCCTAACTTAAGATTCATAAGTAAAGTTGCAGAATTTTGATATATTTACTTAAGGCAAGTTTTATTGTTTTCAGTTCTTAAGTATGCTTGTATATGAACATTTGAATGATCTTTCCTAAAATATAATACCCTAAAGCTAGACTTAGAGTGATGATGTGAAGTGGTTCTTTTGCCTGGGGTTTAAGGAGGAAAGATACTCACCATAATAAGGACTTGGGTTTAAACAGGCAACACCTCACCTTTAGCACAGCCAGCAGAGCTCCAAGTTCCTCAGTCTGTGTCAGTTTCATCTTGCCTCCATTTAGAAGAGACTGTATACCTTTTAATGCATTTTGTAACAACTAGGGGAAAGAAGGGACAAGTTTAAAGGTAAAGGAAATGTAGTTATCCAGGGATCAACTTTCTAGCACCACTGAGGCTGGAGGAGAAAAAAATCTCTAGATGATGAAAAAAAAAATTCAAAAGGAGAAAAAAAAAAAAATGAAGATCCAGAGGAAAGAGATCTGATGAACTACTACTAATTATTTTCTAGAAGAAAAGAGTGCTCTCACGGAGGAATGGTCTTATCCTATATGTTTATAAGCTAGCACGTACAAATGGTGAGCAAGAGAAAAAGAAAAAGAAGAAGAGGTGTGTAGTGGGAAGAAGGTGATAGGGATGGAAAAGTAGCAGTGAAGATGGGAAGCGGGGAAGCTCTCTGATGCACCAACCTCACTAGTTCTTAAAAGCAAAGGCATGTGTGGGGAGGTTTCCAGAGAGCAAGTCTGATCCAGATTAATCTTCTGACCAGCATCCTCATTAAGAAATACCATCCTGAAGAAATACTACCCCCATGGAGAGGATGTGAACAACAGCCTTTTACTGAAATAGTGGAAACACTCAAGAAGCTTCCATTTCCCCCTGTTCTGAGGACTGTGTCATCCTCAGAAGGTCAGAAGCTGACCCTCTGTGGCATGGGAAAGTCACCCAAAGTAAAGCAGATGTATGCCAAGCACTGTCAATGCTGTGTTTCGTAGACTGCTCATAGGGCCCTACAGGGTAATTGCATCATCTGTCCCATTTCAGACAGAAGGAACAGGGAAGCTCAAGAAGTTCAGTAACTGGGCCAAGGTCTCCCAGTGACAGCAGTCAGAATGCACGAGGTACATCAACAGGTACTGAAGAGCTTCCCTAGAAATATTCACTTTAAAAAGGAGACAAAGGGGGATGCCTGGGTGGCTCAGTCAGTTAAGCTGCTGCCTTCAGCTCAGGTCATGATTCCAGGGTCCTGGGATCAAGTCCCACAACCGGCTCCATGCAGGGAGCCTGCTTCTCTCTCTGCCTCTGCCTGCTTGTGCATGCTCTCTCTCTCTCTCTGATAAATAAATAAAATCTTTAAAAGAGTGTGTGGGTGGCTCAGTGAGTTAAGCCTCTGCCTTCGGCTCAGGTCATGATCTCAGGGTCCTGGGATTGAGTCCCACATCCGGCTCTCTGCACAGCAGGGAGCCTGCTTCCTCCTCTCTGCCTGCCTTTCTGCCTACTTGTGATCTCTGTCTGTCAAATAAAGAAAAATTTAAAAAACAAAAAAAAGGAGATAAAGCTGAAAAACAGCATATTTAATATGACCCCACTTGAAAATTATAAAGTTATGCTCATTTACACACAGAAATAGTATCTGGGGGCTCATAGAACAAACTGTTCCAAGTGGTTATATCTGAGCAGGGAACTATGAGGAACTTTCATCATCACAGATCTGTAATTTCTGATATGTGTCACTCAGAATTTAAAACATGTTAATAAATTGTCATATTTCTATCAGCTTTTTTAAAAAAGAAATAATATTGCAGATACTGTTGAAATCCACTCTCTTCCATCTAAAAGATATGTACAAAGGGTGCCTGGGTGGCTCAGTTGGTTGGGCATCCAACTCTTGATTTCTACTCGGACCATCATCTTGGGGTCGTGACATCGAGCCCCAAGTCATGCTCCATGATGGGTATGTCAAGCCTGCTTGGGATTCTCTCTCCCTATATCTCTTGCCCTTGCTTGTACTGTCTCTCTCACTCTCTTTCTCTCACTAAAAATAAATAAATAAAATGACAGTTACTAGTCTGAAATTGTATTGCTTTTATAATCAGGAGAAAAAAAAAAACACTTTTCTTTAAAAAGCTTTAAAATTGCAAAACAAAATAAACAGAAACTGTCTTGTAATTTAAACCAGAAAGATACGATGTCCATCTTTCTAAGTTACAAACATCATGCATGCCTAATATCTCTCAACAAAACTAATTTGACAACCAAATTATACTCTTTAGTAACAGCCTCCGTTCGACTGCTGCTTCTAGACACATCTGTAACATTCACAAGATCAGTGGTAGCCCCACCTACCATGCAAAACGTGATATCATCCATATCAGATGATTTTGGAGACTGTAAAGTGGTCAAGAAAGCCTGGAAGCAGATATTTGGGTAGGGCTCCTCCAAGTACGGCTGTCCCGGCACACTAAAACACATATAAAAAAGCAATGCAAACTCAGTCTCCTTTGAAATGGGACTTGCAAAAGAGTAAGAATTTAAAATAGCAGTAATACAGACCAACAGAGTTGGACTATGCCTTTGGATGAAACTGTATTGAGGAAGAATGTGCACTTTGCGTAAATAACTATGACTAGGAGACAGCACAAGGATGGAATGAATAGGAAGGAGGAAGAGTGGTTTCTATAGGGAAAAGTTACAGAAGTCTGTAGTGGAAGACCAGAGGAAGAATTCCTTATTCTGCTTTTCAGGGTTTAGAGGGAAGTAACGCAGACAGGTCCTGTCAAGCCAGAGGCACACAGCTGAGCCAGCCCAGCACCCACCCTAACAACACTGCAGTATAGAGACCAACAGTAGTTTAAGTCTGTGCTCCTCATTTTTCATTGCAGACATCTACAACTGGGTGGCCGGGATGGGTGCCAATTTCTTAGAAGAAACTGGTTTTGACAGAGGCCTCAACAAAGCTTAAATTCTTATGACTATACTCTAAAAGATTTAATATGATTAAAATTTACATCAACGGAAAACAAAGCCTTGGCATATTGCACACGGACTCCTTTTACCCTATTTTAGGGATAAGGTCCTAGTCTAGTTTTTCCTTTATCTTTTCTATAAGCAATATCAAAATTAAAAGTAAACAATATAAGATGATCTTATTAGCAAAGAACATGAGAATCACACAGTAGGTTATTTTTCTAAGTTGGCTCTGGTTTCAGACTGATTGAACCACCCACAAAGGGCCCATGAGAAGCCCTGTCTCACCGCAGCTGGGAGCCGTGAGCATCCACATACCTGAGACACAAGTTTGCCATACAGTGCACGGCAGCTCTCCTGACTTCAGGGTCGGGCTGAGCTGAGTCACTCAATGTCATCAAAATCCCACTCTTGCCAAGCAAGTCTGGGAGGTACTAAAACAAAATAACAGCTAATGTTGGTCAAAGAAAGCTTCTAGGAAAATATTACTCTTTAGAGAGATGTCAGTTTTTAAACTAAAAGGCAGTTAAGTTCCACAAGACTAGCTGCTAGGTAAATCTTCCAGATGGGCATGCAAAGGTGTGCCCCAAAACACCAGGGGGGATCACCACTCCCAGCCTAGGTAGTTGCTGAAGCTCTTCCGTCATGGGTACATAGCTGAAGGGTAATAATAATAGTAACAGAGATTAATAATGATGGTAATGACATTCACTGAGTGCCAAGCACTTCACGAGGACTGTCTCACTTCATCCTCAGAGGAACTACTATACACATGAAGACACGAGGCTCAGAGTCGTTGAGTGAGAGCTGCTCAAGGTCACACGTACCATGAATGATAGGACCAAAACCTCAGAACGGGCCTGTTGCTTCAGAGCCTGTGTTCCTAACCTTTTGAAAGAAAGAGAGAACACAGTTGAAACTACCTTTTGACATTTTGAGCCATTGCAGTAAACCAGAGCTGCCAGGGCTTGAAGGATTTCCACGTGTGTCCAGGAACTACACTGACGAAGAGCAGAAATAGCATAGCCCAGCAGGAAAGCCAGGTTCTGCTCATCCACAATCACCTATCAAGACAGGAAAAAATATGCATGATTTAACTGGTAAAAAGATATCTTTATCCTTTCGGACATGTATGCTCACCTGAATCAAGCTATGAAAGACAGAACACATATGCCCATCTTTCTGGTGTCAAAAAGATCAGCTCTGAAGGCCCTGCAAGTCTGATCATGACAAGGCCTTCTCCTTGCCCCAGGGCCTTGCTCATCACCTCCCCCTTTATTCCCTCCACACAAAGGAGAACCTGGCAAAGACCTTGTAAATTTTTCTTGACACCGGCAGCTATAAATACATTTATATGTGTAAGACTCAATCCACTAAAATTGCCTTCTACATAGTAAATGCTCAACAAATACACTGCGAATATGTATGTCTGCTAAATAGCTACTATGTCTCACTCTGATGTGGGGAACAGGACAGGAAGACGTATCTTTGTCCTCAAGGAGTTTATCATCTTGTTGGGACAAAGCTGGTTAATCGAAGTATCAATTCATGAATAACTGAAATAACCTGTCATCAAAAACTAGGAAGTCGGCTAAGGGCTGTAGGTACCATATGTGATCAGGAATTTTTCCAACTGCCTGAATTACAAAGGTAATATATCTGACAACAGTAAACATTCAGAAGGTACCATATCAGTGTGAAAAATTCTAAACTTGAAAATAGACTCATTTCATTTAGGAAGTCACACGTAGCAGACACTGCTTACCTATCAGCATTCATCTCCTGTCTCCTGCTGGCAGAGTACTGATTTTATTTGGTGGCTCATCTCTTGCACATGAGACCTGAGGGTAAATCCCAATTAGCTAAGACAGTGGTCCTCTACTGGGGGCAATCCTATTTCCCAGGGAAATAAGATTTTTTTATAGCAGTGAGTATAGACATTCACAATTGGGCGGATGCTACTAGCTTCTAAGGGAGAAGATAAGAGAGATGCTGCTAAAATCCTATAATGCACAGGACTGCCACCCACAACTAAGAATCATCCAATCCAAAATATCAATAATGCCAAGATTAAGAAACTTTGACATAAAAGTTGAGCTGCACATTGTAATCATCTAGGGAGCTTAAGCCCTCTAGGTGATTCTAATATGCAGTCAAGGTTGACCCATGGTTTAAGCCACTCATGGTAAACCATTCCCCTGATCAGAGGGGTGTAGAGGGGGTTTCATATGACTTAGGTCTCTCCAGCCAAATATCAGGGGAGGTCTGATGGAGACTGTGGGGGACAAGAAGCCTCGTTCTTAAATCAAAGGAACACAAAACAAATCATTCTTTTGCTTCTGCAGGATGTTATTTATTTATTTCACATGGGAGGCCTGGAACTGAGGCCACCATCTTGACTGTAAGAGATAAGGAAAACCCATACAAACAGTGAATGAAAAAAATGCCATACGTTTCTTCTTATTAAGTGCCTCTTGGGAGTTCCTCCCTTGGGGGTTGTGACATGAGATAATTAAAAAAATTTTTAGCTATTCTAGGTTGGTTTTTCTGTTTCTTGCAGCCAAAAGAATCCTAGATTACATAATGCTAATTGTAAATTTTATGCTAACTATATTCATGTACTCATGTGGTATCCTATGGTAGGTAAGAGCCGCAACTTCTGAACTGTTTCTAAAAAGATATGAGATTTATTTAGGAAGTTAAGAAGGTTCTGGAAAGAGGGGAACCATAGTACAGACCTTGATATAAATAACAGAGGTCTTTTCATCTAATGTCCTCTTGCTCCCAAGCTACTTCTTATGTTTTATGATGAACAAAGTAGACTGCAAAAATGGTAGCTTTCAGAAAGGGGGATAAATATTGGTAGGAAAGAATCAGGGTATTGTTTTAACTTTTTCTTAGATATATCTTGGTCAAATACATCTTCCATAAAAAATTCTAAGACCTGGAGGCCTCAGTGCTATTGGTTTCTTGAACCAAACAGAAAGGGACACCTCTCATGGACAAACTTCTGGAACTGAGCAGCATAATTTTTTTGGTCAGAATTATATTTAATATCATTCTTAGTAAGGAAGTGCTTCTTGCAGTTTCTCAAAAGATCAGCCTATCATACCTAACACAAATGTAGCATTTCAAAGGTTTAGTTTATGATGGATTCTAAGGTCATACGCGTGATTACCTGTAATCTGTTAAGTAAATGGTGGATAAGTTGAGACACTTTGCTGACAAGATGATTCTGATTAAGAGGCACCAGTCGGCAAGCTTGGACTAGAAGAGTACAGACATCCTACCAAAAAAAAGAAGATAATGAAAAGGCAATATGCCTATTAGTCAAGTGAAGAACCACCCCCCCACCCCCCACCAAATATAGCCAAACAGAAAAATGAAAGTGAATGTTCACACTCAAAATGAGGAAAGATGAAATCTGAAGTAGAAACTCAGAAAAAAAAAATTAAATGACATCACAGAAATATGATGTCCTAAAAAAATATAAGACTCAATGTGGTTTTGGTCAGGCTGATGGCTCCAGAGTCTCCACATATGTCGAGACAGTGCAATTAAATAACCAAAGAAAGGCCTCCAGAATGTAAAAGTACACAGTGAAGTTAAAAACACCAAAAAGTAAACAGACACATGAAAATATGCTGATCACCACTCATCATCAGGGAAATGCAAATCAAAACTACAATGAGACATCACTGTACATCTGCCAGAATGCCAGAACGGCTAAACACAAAACACAACAACAGGTGTTGGCAAGGATGTGTGGAAAAAGGAACCCTCATGCACTGTTGGTGGGAATGCAAACTGGTGCAGACACTGTGGAAAACAGTATGGAGGTTCTTCAAAAAGTTAAAAATAGAACTACCCAATGGCACTACTGGGTATTTACCCAAAGGATACAAAAACACTAATTCAAAAGGATACATGCACAGCTGTTTACAGCACCATTATTTACAACAGCCAAGATGTGGAAGCAGCCCAAGTGTTCATCCATGGATAAGTGGATAAATATGTGGTTTAGATATCTATAGTGGAATATTACTCAACCATAAAGAAGAATGAAATCTTGTCATTTGCAATGACATGGATGGAGCTGTAGAATATTATGCTAAGTGAAATGTCAGTCAGAGAAAGGCAAACACCGTATGATTTCACTCATCTATGGAACTGAAGAAACAAAACAAACAAGCAAAGGGCAAAAAAGACAAGAGAGAGAGAGACAACCAAAGAAATAGACTCTTAACTATAGAGAACAAGTTGATGGTTACCAGAGGGGAGGCAGGTGGGGTGATGGGGGAAATAGGTGATGGGGATTTAGGAAGGCACTTGTGAAGAGCACTGGGTGATGTATGGAATTGTTTAATCACTGTATTATACACCTGAAATTAATATAACACTGTATGCTAACTATATGGGAATTAAAAATATTTTTAAATAAAAAAAATAGAACTCATTCATTCCTATCTTAAAAAAGAAAAGAAAGTAAACAAATCATATTTTCAATGCCACTGGGAAAATCAGGAATGACACCTGGATCAATTTATTGTAAAATAAGGTAATTCTTCAAAAAAATAAAGAGGGCAATCTATTTGCAAATCACACTATTCATTCATCCACTGATGTTTATTGAATTGAAAGGTTTGGAGCACCTACTATGTGCTAGGTAGTGTACTAATCTTTGGACTCCAAAGATGAACATGTTCCTGAACTTTGAAAAGAGCTCATAGTGAGGAAGACAGAAATACTCATAAATAATTAAAGTGAATTAAATGCTGAAAGAATTAACTGCAAACTCCATGGGGAAATGGTAATTAGGGAGGTCTTATGGAGGTGATTTTTTAAAAAGATTTATTTATTTTAGAGAGAGAGAAAGCACAAGTGGGGGTGGGGGGTGCAGAGAGAGGAGGATTGAGAATCCCAAAAAGACTGTGCTGAGTGTGGAGACTGATGTGGGGCTTGATCCCAGGACCCTGAGATCATGACCTAAGCTAAAACCAAGAGTAGGACACTTAGCCCACTGCTCCACTCGGAAGCCCCACGGAGGTAGGTTTTTTGTTTTGTTTTGTTTTAGATTTCATCTATTTACTTGACAGAGAATGAGAGGGGGTGGTCAGAGGGAGAAGCAGACTCCCTGCTAAGCAGGGAGCCCAAATGTGGCATTCGATCCAGGAAGTCCAGGATCATGCCCTGAGCCAAAGGCAACCAACTGAGCCACCCAGGTGCCCCTCACGGAAGTGATTATTAAGCATAATCTGGAATGATCTGAAGGATGACTAAAATCTGCCAGACAGACAAAGCAAAGAAAGATAGAGCAAGCAACGGGAATGGAGTGTGCAAAGACCTAGAATACCAGTAGGTGTGAAACACTAGTAGATGCTGAGGAACAGCAGCTTTTAAATGACTGCACACAAGGCACAAAAGGAGAAGGGACAGGAGACTTCAAAGGCACATATTTTTGATTAAAAAGATATCAAATTATAATAATAAAGCAAAAGGTCCTAAGTACCTCCTTAATTCCATTCTGCTCCCTGGGGACATACACTATTATTTCATTATAAACGCTTCCATTCGTTGCTGTGAACTCTTCACCATCTATAAATGTATGTATTCTCTTAGACACGCTCCTCACTCAACATGTCATACTGCAACGAACTGTTCCATACCCTGCTCTGATCATCTACCAATATGTATTGAAGACCTCCCCAAATCAGAGCTTTGCCTTTTGAATAAGATTTTTTCCCATGAAAAAAAAAAAAGACCACTCTAGTAGTAGAACAAAGAATGGTTCGGAGAAGAGCTAGACAGGAGGCTGAAGAGAAGTTTGAGAAAACCAGTGGAAGAGTTCAGGAGTCATCTTGCCTGAGGGCTTAAGGCACTGCAGTGGGAGCACAGAAAAGGGAATAAGAAATATTTATGAGATGGAATCTGAAGAATCCGCATTGGGTAAGATCTGGGAGGAAAGAGAAAGCACCAGTGTGACTTGGCAGACTGGCATGTTTCCGTGAGCTAGGGCATGGGATGGGCTGTGGATACAGTTGTCTCCAGAGAAAATGTAACTTCGTTTTTAGGAACTGTCAAGTTTGAGGCACCTGTGAGCACCAGAGGCAGTGGTATGACTGGGTCAAGAGTTCTGGGAGTTCAGTAAGTAGAACTTAGAGTAGAAGACATCATGGTCTGATGTGTGTGAATATTATTATTACTCTAAACAGGAGGCAGATAGGGAAGAGCTGGTAGGAAACAACATAAAATGGCAGGGAGCATGGGACAGCCTTTGCTCCAACTCTACCTCTGCCTTTTGCCAGCAATATGACACTGGATCTTTACGTGCCTCAGTATTTTTATCAGTAAAGTAGATCTACTACTACCCACGTTGTAAGATTCCTCGGACCGTACACCATAAAGTACAGTACTTGATGATGGTCTGAGTACCAGGTCTTCAATAAATGAAGAAGTGAATTTTATATGGCAAAGTGTTCTGTGCGCAGGGAGTGGAGCGGTGCGACCAGAGAGGACACCTGCAGTGTTATCAGAGCAGAAGTCATCAAGTGGGGTTTTAAAGATGCGAGTTTGCCAAGCACTGCAGGATCTTCAGCTGGAGGAGAGCAGAGACTGCCGCGGTCGGAGGGAGCCTGGGAGCCTGGAGCTAAGTAACGCGTAGCGGAGCTGGGAAAGGCCGGGCGCGGCAGGCGGGAGCTACCGGCTGGGTCCCTGAGGCTGGAGCCGGGGCCCAGTAGGCGCGGCCCGAGTCCTCCCCACCCCGCACGCCGCCTACCTCCGGAGCCACGCCGCCGCCCTCGCTGTAGTTCTCAGAGATGAGCTGGTCGAAGAGCAGGTGGATCTCGGTCCGGGCGGAGCTGCTGTCATCCGGGCGCAGGGCGCAGAGCCTGGCCGACAAGCAGCGAAATCCACTGCTGCGCTCTGGTGGTGGCTCTCGTGGCACTTCGCGCCCGGGAGAGCCGGCGACTTGTACCGCCGCCATCTTTCCCAAGTAGGACAACAGAGAAACACTTCCGGGGTATTCCCGACTCCGCGCGCCAGTTCCGGAAATACTTCTTTAGACCGGGTCCCTCCTCGGAGTGCTTTGAGAATATTTGTCAGAAATTAACTTGGAGGGTTTTTTTGTTTTGTTTTGTTTTGTCTTTGTTGTTGTTGTTGTTGTTGTTGTTGTAGCTTTACCTCCCACTTGTCTTTGAGTCCTGACTGAAAAGTGGGACTCTATTTGTCCTTCTAGAAAGTGTGTTCCTGGACCGGGCTGACATGGCTATTTAGTACCAGCGTTTCAGAAGGGCTGGAGTTGGGAGGGGCGGTTGGTGGTGGGAACGGCAGAAACCTCTGTTTCTACGACAACCTTGGATTCTTCTTATATCGTGTGAGAGCCTTGGATTCTTACCCAGGCACGAAACCACCCTGTAAATAGAGGGTACAAGTCCCAGTGTTCCTTGCAGCTGGCTGTGCATCCTTCTGAGAAACTTGCGCTTCATTACACAAGAAAAGAAATTTGGAAGTTCAAACTGAGCCATGTAAAATATAACCTGCCTACGGGTGACCTGGTTGAGATTGGACACCCCAAGATTTCCTGTAGCCTTAAAAGCAAGAAGCTGGAAAAGAAAGTAGCTATTTTATTTTTTTTTTAATTTTATTTTAAGGTTTTATTTATTTGACAGAGAACACGAGTAGGCAGAGAGGCAGTCAGAGAGAGAGAGAGAGAGAAAGGGAAGCAGGCTCCCAGCTGATCAGAAAGCCTGTTGTGGGGCTCCACCCCAGGACCCTGAGATCATGACCTGAGCCGAAGGCAGAGGCTTTAACCCACTGAGCCACCCAGGCGCCCTGAAAATAGCTATTTTAAATGCTGTAAATGGTTTTTAGTCACCCAAGAGGTGAAGGCATGAAATTAGCATTTGGTCATGTCTTGGGTTTTTGAATTATGCAAATAATAGAGCAGATGCTCATCAGTGGTTCTTAGGAAAACCTCAAAGTCACCCGAATGTACATGTTTTATCCTGAGACTAAAACACTTGTGTTTAGCAATAACAATTGGGGACACGCTTTAGAAGAGTTTGTTTTCTGAAAACTTTGGGTTTTGGGAAGAAATACTAATTTTTTGTTTGAATTTAGATGTCATTGTGCTCATATATTATTGCTTATTCTTGGGATGTGTGTATGTGTGTGTTATGTATTTGTGTGTGTTTGTGATATTCAAGCATTTGCTCAGGGAAGATCAGGAGCTGAGACCTAGACACGGAAGCGCTAGTCTGATTTCTCCCAAAGCAGAACCTTAGATGAGGTTTATATGACTGACTTATTCAGGAATGAACAGGGAAGAAAGGAGAATCAGTACACATATGTACTATTGAATTGGCCGTTGCAAAGAGTGAATGATTGCTCAATCCTCAAGATTTTCTGAGAAGCCTTATGGAATGTTCTCAGACATCCCCCGACCCATGCCAAGGAATGTAAGAAGGAAGTATATAACTGTCAGCCTTTGAATTCTGTTGTCAGGCATTACCCTCACCACATATCAATTCTCCAATGCTTCTCATTTGAGCATGTCAATGGGTAGTGGTTCCTGCAGGAGTTTCTGGTTGTACAAAAAAGCCCTGAGGCAAAAGTGAGAGGTATGGGGTACTAGGGTACAAGTCCAAGGCAAGTCTCTGATTACCTTGTACTAAACTAGTAGATGCCTGACAGAAACTGGTTGCCATAGCGATGATTAAAACAAGAGTGTAAGGCCAAGAGTATTTGAAGGAGTGCACGAGAGATAACCAACACTGGGCTAGAAGAGCATGAGGCCTGGTCATCACCACAGTGGAGGTGGTGACCTAGACTGGAAAGGATCTGGGTTCAATGTGGCTCATCTTAGGTTGTAACATGGATGATCCATGTTATTATTCAGGACTGAATGACCCAGGAATTGTGAAGTGCACCAATACTGCCAGTATCTGTCTTTTAAGCTCTGATGGAATATGCCCTTGCAGATGGCAGTATGGTTTCTACAAGGAAATGAACATTCCTACCCTTTAGTTATCACTAACTGAAGAAAACATACATCACACTCTCAGGGAGGACTTGAGGGCCCCCTTCCTTGTCTTGTGTTTAGATGATAATCCCCAAACTGTGGAACTTAGAGCTTGGCAAAAGTTCTCCCAAGAAAATCTCCTCACACATCCTTACTCCTCCTCACTCTCAGTATTTTTTAAACTTACAGAACCTTGGGGCCTTGAAGATGCTAAGCATGTTCACAGCCATTTCGCTTTATAAATTCCTCATAAGGTGATCTGGAGCCCTTCCTCTGGAATATCACCTCTTTCATATTTTGGAAATCTGTCAAAACTTAATTTTTATCATCTCATTAGAAGTCTGGATCCTTCTAACTGAAGTAGGCTTTACCATTTACCCCTTCTAATTCACATCCTTGTTTATTTCCTTCAGAACATTGACCATAATGTGTAGTAATCTTCTTTATTGTTCTATTATCTATTTCTTTCTCTAGGAAGTGAGCTTTGTTAAGGCATACATCCTGTCTGTCTGGTTCACTATTTTATCCCTAACACTAGCATGGCACCTGAGTCATGGTAGACACCTCCCAATACTTACCAGTGGAATGAATAAATTCATTCAGTGCCTCCTATTTCCCATTGGTTGGTTGTTGTGAAAATCAAATGGGATCTTTGTGATACTTTGTAAACTATAACGTTCTATAAATCTTAGCATCCAAGTGAGGTAGATACTGTTATTTTCCCTTTTTGCAGATTTAAAAAGTTTAAATGGCTTAGAGAAAGACAATTTAAAGGGTTCAAATGGTTTGTCAAGGCCCACACAGGCAGCAAATTGGCTGAAATCAGACCACAAACCAGGCCAGTTGCAATAATGAAGAACACGGACAAGAAATTGTAAGTCTATTTTTACCTCCCATCTTTTGTAATGGGGAAAACCAGAAGAGAGGGGCTGGCTTTCAGGATCCAGATGAGCTAGGATAGGCTAGGAAGGAGAATTGTCCTAGGCTTCTGTTCTAGATTCCATGAAAATTAGTACTAAATGCCATCATCCCATCTATTTGATAATCATAACAACCCTAGTTAATGTAATTGAATGTTTTCTGTGCCAAGTACTTTACATGAACTAATTTCTTTTGTCCTTGGAGCTCTATGAAGTGTATATTGTCATACAGATCAGGAAACTGAAGGACAGAAAGGTTAGGACACTTGCTGAAGGTCACACAGTTATGTGGCAGACCTGGGTTTGAAATTCAGAATTAGAATTCCTAACTACCACACTATAATGCATAGGCTCTGGAGTTGGACATGGGATTAGAGGTAAGACCCTGTGACTTACCTGCCGTATGATTTTCAGCAAATTACATAATCTCTCCAAACCTCAGCATCCTTATATATAAATAATAAGCATAGTCACAACGTGGTTGTAAGGATAAATTAGATGATGCTTATGGAGAATATAAAACAGTTGCATATCAAGTGCTCCACAAATGTCACCTGTCTCCCACCCTGTCCACCTCATCATCACCCTTAACCAAATAACCCAAACAGCGTGGGTACTGTTGACAATGATGATTTATTAAAAGAAATGACTCTTTCCCCTTCCCCACCACATCTCTTGTAATCTCTACCCACAGACCCCCATTTTCATCTGTCTTCCTGGTCAAGGAGTTCTAGTTGTATCTTTGAAGACAGGAAGTGTTGAGAAATTATTAGGGAAGGATGACCTTCAAGATGAGTCTTCATCTGAAAAATGGACCAAAAAATTATACATGAGACCTGCTGTTTTGGGGACCTGGAATGACAGAATGCAATCAAGAGGGGACAGTTCTCAGTTTTGGGAATCAATAAGCACCTGAAAGAACCAGCAAGGCCAAAAGCATCCCAAGGATGTGGCTGAATTGGACAAATACTATATTCTGAACACAAATGGGTTACTTGTAAAGTTTATGTTGATTATATTGTGTTAGTTATTATGTGGACTAATAAATACAGCTTAGTTTATAATCAAGGCTGAGTCATGGTAGCTTTTCATTATGCGTTTTCATTTGATGGATATAGAAAATAAAGAAACGATCATGTGAGGACCCTGAAATATTTCTACAGGAAAGGGGTTCTCATAGGTCAATCTGGTAGTGTGCATCAGAGGTGGAAAATGAACATATTCTTTGGTCATAAATTATAATTCTTAGAATTTATCCCAAGGAAATTAATAAGGGCATATGCACACATTTAATATTCATTATAACCATATTAATAAACAATGAAATATTAAATGTGTATTAATGGGGGTTACTAAATATATGAGTATATATGGTGGACTTCTACAAGGCTGTTAAAGAAGATTGGTATTGTTCAAAGTTGTTCACTTGCTATTTCTAAGTGAAATAATTAAGAAATCAAAATAGGCATAAGATCATCTCATTTCAATATATATGTTATGTATCTGTGTGTGTGTTTAAAACATGCACCAGAGTATTAAGCACCTATCATTTGGGGATGGGAGATAATGTGACTGGTTTTTATGTTCTTTTTGTTCAAATAAATAATCTGATTTCTTTCCTGGATATATGATGAGCTAGGATAGTGAAATTATTTTAAAGGTTTGGAAGGCACCATCCTGTGATAGATACTTCTTCTTGGGAAGGGTGTGAAGAGGGAAAGGCCACAGAGAGACAGGTTTCTATCCCACCCACTTCTGAGAAGTCCCATCAGAGCCAGCCAGCCTAATGGGAACAAGGTTTGAGGAAGCAGGGAGGGCCTGATGTTTTTACCTGTCCTTAAACTGCAGCACAGACATGGCCACACCCATTGCTGACGCACCTCTCCCCTAGGTCACAATCCCAGTCGCCGCTGCAGACCTCAATGCAGGTGCCTGCATTAGAACAGAGTGGCTGAAAAACACCCGGCTTTAAGCACAAGTATCAGAGAGGACAGCCCTTGACTCATTGAAAGAATCCGTTCCATTTTTGTTTTCCAGTTGAATAAAAAGAGAATTTGTAAATAGTTACTCACAGAACAACACTCATTAACATCTTACACATTACCGTTTAAAATGATGCATTCACATGACCACAATAAAGTAAGGCCCACTTTAATGAAGAGCGTAACTGTGTTTGCAGAAGAGAAGTACAAAGAAGTCCCCTCAGATGTCCCCACTTCCCTACTCTGCAGGGAAATGGGCAGAAAAGAGGAGATTCACATCTACCAAATGCCATCAAGGGCGCCTCGCAGTCATCCTGCGCAGTGAGTCTGACTAGTCTCACCTTACAGGTGTGGCAGCTGGGGTGCACAGAGGTGAACTGTCCACTAGTAGGTACAGAAGTGGAATTCAACTGACACCTGCCCGGCCCCTGGGCCAAGCTCCCTCTGCCATCCCACTTGGTGAAGTAGATCTTGACATGATGAGCATATCTCCAAATTTCAAGAGGTCACTCCTGGCCTGAGTGGAGCCCTGCCCCCAGGTTCCCAGAGCCTCAGAGTTAGTCTTTGAGATCAAATGAAGTAGGTCCAAGAAACTGGTGAAGACCATACAGAAGCTTCAAGGTAAATGTATGCAGAGCTCTGGATGAATATGTGCTGTGGTTTTGCTTCTGCTCAGCGATTATCAGGAGTTTCTCTACCTGTTTCTGTGTCTAGACTTCTTTGGGCCTTTGTTCCTCACGGGTAAAATGGAGCTCTTGGATTGAGCAGGGAAAGTGAAGTTCATTTTCCAGTGTCAGTCCTGATCCATAAAGATGACTCTCTGGGGGTGCCTGGGTGGCTCAGTGGGTTAAGCCTCTGCCTTCGGCTCAGATCGGGCTCTCTGCTCAGCAGGGAGCCTGCCTCCCCATCTCTCTCTGCCTGCCTCTCTGCCTACTTGTGATCTCTCTCTCTGTCAAATAAATAAATAAAAAAGATGACTCTCTGATGCTGTGTTGAGAGGGCTGGCACCACCTGCTGAGAGGGCTCAGGCTGGCACCAAGCACGAGGCTCGTAAGGAAGAGAATGCTATCTAGCACTGTAAGAGTGTAAGAACGGGCCCGGTGGGGTGTCTGCCATATACTTGCATCCCTCAGAGAAAGTCAATGCGATCCCTCCATGCTTCTATCCACTGTTGTTGATTTGTGGTGAGAAGATTCAAGACTTTGTCTCCACTCATAGCTGTTTGGTCATTCAGTAAATCTGTTGATTTCTTACAAGGTGCAAAGCATAGAGCTAAGTTATTCAGAAAATATAAAGATATAGAGTCATTACCTTAAAGCAGCATAGAGTCTAACGATGGAGGTAAGTAAGTCTTGTGTTGAAGGCACAAGAAACAGGGCAGTGTGGACAAGTGTCCTGAGAAGAGGTATATCCAAAGGAAAGGGGGTTCAGAGGAGAGAGGACATTACTTTCAGTAGATTGACTAGAAAAGGTGAGTCTTGAAGTAGAGGAATCTTTTAAAGGCAGAATTGAGGGGTGTGGTAGAGTCTGATGGAAGAGAAGAGAATTACTGGTAAGAGTTCACAAGGGGAGAAATGTAACTGGGCCTGGCATAGGAAGAGGCATGCAAGGCACTTACAGCACAAAGTTTAAGGGGCACATGCACAGCCCTGAGAGTGAACATCTCCTTAAATACGGCACCCTGGGTGCCTCATCTCCTCACTCCTTGGCTGAAATACAAGGAATACGGGAAGACTGGCAAATAAATACAAGGCTTGGGAAGTAGAAGGGGGCAATTGGAAGTCAGGCAGGGAAAGTAGGTGGGGGGTAAAGTTATGGGGCCAGATCTTGAGGACCTGAGGAGTTTGGGTTTCACTTGCTAGAACAAGGGAGGGATAGGACTGTAGTTCACTTAAGAGAATTATTGTGGCATAAGGGTATAGAGGGTATTGTGGCATAAGGGTTCCATGAGTAAGCAAACCTCAGAAGCAATCCAGGGTCAGGAAGTGCTGTCAGGAAACCACATGGCACTGTCCCAAGCAAGGGGTAGTCAGGGCCGGATGGGCCATGTGGCAATCGGAAGTGGAAAGGCAGGAGCACATGCAAGAGACAATTTCAAAGAATGGACAGTATTTGGCAACTGGTTTAATGTGGGAGAGAACAGCACAGCAGAGAGAGGATTAGGAGTTGAAGCCAAGAATCTTTAGGGAGAAGAAAGAGCTCCAGCAGCAATAATCCAGGAGAGAAGAAAAATCCGAGCACTGATGGAGTGGCAAACAATGCCAAGTGCTGCAGAGGTTACAGACTTTTGCTGTTGAGGAGGGTCAAGAGATGTGTCAGCAGATCCTGGGAGCGAAGTTTCTGAAGACTGATGGGGAGAGGAATGGTGACCATCTTTAGGAGGCAAAGGAAGGAGTTGTGGGGAAAGTTCGGGTAGAGAGTTAAGATTGCTCCTTTTGAGAATGTTGGGGGTAAAAGGAAAAGCAGAGATTAAGATGATTCCCATAGAGCATGATCAGGAAACTATGTTCTCTTGTGACCTGATCTATTTGTAGCAAGAGACCAAGAAACCCATGGGGGAGAGAGATGCTGGGGAAGATGGCGGGGGGCTGATGAGGCAGCAAGAGGGAAGAGTGGAGAGTCCAGTGGAAAGGAAGACCCAAGGAAAGGAGGGGGGAAGAGTGGAGGCAGAAGGAGAGAGGTGCTGCAGTCAAGGTGGCTCCTGGACTAGAAGATCTGTCCTTCTTGCCTTCCTTCCCCCCATCCCCAGCGCACACCAGTCCCTGCCGGCCCACTTTCCAGCTCCCTCATGCAGAGAAAGGGTTGCCTTTTGCCTAGACTTACCCAGAAGTTGCCGTGGTCTCACCGCAGCCTGGAGCTCCTGTACCTCTGAGCTGAGGGTGAGGAGCATCGCCAGGAGGAGAAAACCCCCCAACTTCATGTTGCCTTTGGAAGTCTTCGGTAAAAATGCAGCATGGCTGAGGACAGCTGCAATTTATGCTCTCCCGCCCACTGAGCTAGAACGCAAGCCCAGGGGTGGGACTAGGCACGTGAGAGCCTGAGCCCTGCCCAGAAACTACGTCTGAAGAACTCCCGCCTGGTAGGTCTTCTGAGGAAGGCCTTGTTGCCCAAGCCAGTCCTAGCCAAAGGAACGCCCTCCTCTGGCAGATGAGTAAGACTCTCCCAAAGCAGGAAAGCTGTGAGTGACAGAGAAAAGGGTGGAGTGGGGTGTGGGGGGGCACTAACTTATATTATGTACTTGATCCACGTGTTCCTTTTGCAACACAAGCAAATGTCTCCTCTAGGCCAGGTACCTGCTAGGCACAGATACAGCCTTATAGAAATTCCAACCTAGGAACTGGGCATTAGCCAGGGCGCAGCCCCCTGTCTCACTTCTCTGTGCCCTGCTCTGGGCCCTAGAGCTCTGGTATTGAGGACACGGAGAGTCAGGAGAGCCAGCGGGGGTGCTCCTAGGTCACCTGCTGCTGGGAAGGAGCCCCTCCGCCCCCTTAGTCTCCTGTCTTGGTCTGATTTAGGCGGTTGCGGGGGTCTTTGCCTATATGAAGTACATCCTTTTACGGCCTAGAGTTTCACTTCATCTTGCCCACTTTCTTTTCTGAGAACCCTAACTCTCAACATACATGCTAGGTTCTTCCAGAATGTTTCTCATCAGGCAGCACAGAGTGGGAGGGCGGGGGCAAGGTGGCTGCTGTAACCAGCCAGCTGGGGAGGGAGATTTCATTTCCTCCTTCTTGTAAACACTCCTAAGCTAGACCAATGATTTCCTGAAACCTATACTCCCACTGGTTTTTTGGAAGAATACACCCTCCCTCCCCAGAGACAGTGCGGGCAGAGGAAGGCATGTGTAACTTCTGGCCTTGAGCATCGTGTCCCATAAGATGTCTTATTGGTAACGCGGGATAAGGATGACTGGGCTACTTGGGAATGGTGGGACGAGTTTGCAGAGTCTTACACCTCTGGGGAGAGGGCTGACTTCTCTTTGGAAAGTGGAGTCCTTAACGTTTCACCAGGGGCCCTGCTTCCTAATTCTAAGGCTATGGAAAGAGACTCTCCCTATCATGCTTCCTTTGTCACAGTTCCTGAAATGCCACCAGTGAGAGGTCTTTTGGAAAAACACCTGACATCATAAACTGCTAGTACCCCCGGGGTAGGTTAAGAGGCCAGTTATAGGCTATTCATAAAGCAATTTCGCAAACTGCTTCAACTTGATCCTGCCTATCCCAGTGCTGAGGTTGGTGTCCAATTTCTGTAACAGTGTCAGAGCCAGAGAGAGATATTTGAGAGACCCTAAACACTGAAAAAATGATAGTGATGTTCTCTCCCATGTAATTCCAAATTTTAAAAAATGTTTCAACTGGAAATAAAAATCTATTTTGAAATAATTTTGAAATTTCAACAAAACTCAAATGTGTGTTGAAATTAAAACTAGTTTCTTTTTAGATGTTCTTTTTTCCTGATTTTATTTTGGGGGCCCTGTTTTGCCCCCATTGTCCTAAGCACATGCTTTGTTTGTCCTTGGGGTCACTCAGAGCCAAGCAGGGCCTTCAGAGCCTGGGCAATGGGGTCCAAGCCTGCCTCCCTTCCTCTTGGCCCTGGCCCTCTGGGCTGCTTTGATTGCTGCCCCTTGCCTGGTACATCACACTCCTGCTCAAGCTGTTCCTTGAACTTGGAACACCTTTTCCCTTTCTTTCCCTGCCACATCTCACCAGGCTCAGCACAAACCTCACTGCCAGAACCCTCCACAACCTCCACCCCCGGGAGAGGTAACTTGATACTTGTTTGGTCATAGCACTTCGTACCTTATATTTACAATGATCTATTATTATTTTTACATTTCTTTCCTGAGACTATCCTGATGGTGAGGATGAGGGAGTGGTCTTATGTATCTTTTGTCTTCCAGTGATCAGCATTTGCTGAGTTCAGTAATTATTAGATGAACCCATGATATGGGCAGTGATAAATGAATGGGCGTTTTGGTTAAAGGATGGGGACAGAGAGAAGAGCAGGAAAGCAGAAGGGGTTCTGGAGCATGTGATGGAGAATGGGTCTGAACAGGACACGTAATGCATCCTTTAGTTGCCAGAATGGAAGTCCCATAAAAGCACCAACAGCAGGAAGGGCACGGTGTTGAAGCTGGATAAACTTCCATTTGAATCCTTCCATGTGGCTATCTCCTGGGTGTGTGCGTGGGCAAATATTAATGAATGAAAAAACTACATTCGGTTCTTGGAAAAAGCTTTACTGATCTCTGACTGGGTCCCATGCTGGGTACTAAGTTTGGGGTACTAAATGCTGGGTACTAAATGGGGTGTGAGCAGGGTGGACTTCCTCTTACAGAGGAGGAGGTAAGCATTTTACAGCACCCCGGCTGGTATGAAACAACGAAAATAGTCTGCTCATAGAAGCGAATTTTAAGCCAATGTCATCTGGCTTCCCCAGGCCTACGAAGTGGGCGTGCCACTTGACTGTGCTGCCACTCTGCCACAACCCCCTCCCCCCCCCCGAAAAAAACAGCAACCTTCAAAGGGTTCCCCAGTTACGGTTCTTCCTGTTTCTCAAACTATAGGATGGAGGAAATGTGACCATTCCAGAACCCTAAGTTCAAAATCAACCCCAAAAAGCTAGATTTTCTCAGTTGCAAATTTGGAATGCTGCAGGAGAGAAATGGATCGTCCGATTGCTGATAATATAAACCAAGTTGCCGAGGGCCCTGCGTGTGTGTTTGGGGGGAATGTTCAGGGAGCCATTGTAAGCAGCAAGCCCCCGCACATGGTTTCCAACACAGACAGGCACTAATACTGCCATTTTACAGATGAGGAAATGGAATCTTGGAGAGGTTTAGTAATATACCAAAATAATATGGCAGAACTAAGATCAAACTCCAAAGACTGTACTTAACTGGGACATATCACTGTCAGGCTCAGTCCAACTGCCTAGAAGATAACTTTGACTTCTCTCTGGGACACAGATAAATAGGTTTGTATGGACACAGCAACAGGCCTAGTGCTAAGATTTCATACACAGAACACAACCACTTTGGGCCAAGCTGTTTGCTACAGTGGATTCTGATGCCCATTCAGGTTAAAGGTGGGGCTCACCCACATAAAGCTGCGACTGTGGGGGCGCCTGGGTGGGTTAAGCCTCTGCCTTCAGCTTGGGTCTTGCTCTCAGGGTCCTGGGATGGAGTCCTGCATCAGGCTCCTTGTTCAGCTAGGAGTCTGCTCTCTCTCTCTCTCTCCCCCTCTGACCCCCCCCAACTGCACATTCTCTCTTATTCAAATAAATACACAATATCTAAAAAAAAAAAAAAAAAAAAAAGGAAAAAACCTGTCGCTGTGATTTTAAGAGAGTTGAGGTACAGCAATAGGGCCCTTATTTCTGGCTGTTCACTAAGACCAATGCAAGCACTGCCTAGCGCTTAAGACAGAGGACTCTGGGGTGTGACAGATCCAGTTTGCCTCTGGCTCTGCTGCTTGGCAGCTGTGTGATCTTGTGAAAATTAATTGCTCTTTCTGAGCCTCACTTCCTCAACTGTAAAGTGGGCGTATTAATTCCTACTGCATCGGCCTGTTGGGCAGATTAAATGAACACATATGGAAAGATATCTATTCCTGGAAGAGTCCTCAAAACAACAAAAAAAGCAGCTATTATTATCATTAATTTCTATGAAAGGGAATGTATGTCTTTCTCTTCCCAATAGCAGGGCACGTACAGACAGCCCGTGCAAAAATGTATCAGTTCCCCAAGGAAATATCACAAGAGAAAGGGGAATCAGAACCTACCCATATTTTATTCTACTGGGAATTATCAGCTGAACCATCAACGCCCTGAAGCTGTCAGCACAACAACTTTATGTGGGTTCAGGATTCCCATCTGGAGGTCAGGAAACCTAGCATGGAACCAAGTTTTGCTTAATGAGGGTCAATGAAGTCACAATCTAATACCATTTCTCCTCAAAGTGCTAAAGAGCACAGCAATTGTGTAGAAGGGATTGTCCCCATTCAAGAGTCCTTGCTCCAAACAAAAGCTACTTACCAGCAATGCCTTGTGAACACTGACCTGCTCCAAATCCCAGCTCTGCCTCTCCCTGGGTTCTTCGATTGGAGCATGAGACTGAGGGTGAGGTCATCTGGAGAGGATAACATCTGGTCCCCAGGAGAATATTAAGCATGTGTCTTCCTGCCTAGACCTCTGTGCTGTGTCAAATCTTGGTCACGTAACAGGCAGGAGTCTGCGCTCAGGAGCCTGGCCACCTGGGTCAGATCCCAACTCCACAGCTGTGCGACCAACCGTGGACAAGTTACTCAACCCCTGGGAGGCTCAGTTTATGAGAATAGTACCTGCCCCACAGTGTCAGGGGTGAGAATGCAACGAGATAATTATGTTCATAATTCAGCACCATGTCTGGAAGACAGCAAGCACCCCATAATGGTTGCTGTTTCCAGGATCCGTGATAGTATTATTCAGAAAGGAATTCTTTTTTTAAAAAATATTTTTATTTATTTATTTGACAGACAGAGATCACAAGTAAGCAGAGAGAGCCGGGGGAAGCAGGCTCCCTGCTGAGCAGAGAGCCCAATGCGGGGCTCGATCCCAGGACCCTGGGATCATGACCTGAGCTGAAGGCAGAGGCTTTAACCCACTGAGCCACCCAGGTGCCCTCAAAAAGGAATTCTTGCTTATAACTGAGTGTACCTAGATTTAAGCCTCAGACTGTGTGACCTTGGATAAGCCATGCTGTTGTTGTGGGACGCAAGGGTCCTCATTGCTAAGAGCTGTTGCTAGAGCAGGAAGCTCACAAGTACCCCCGTCCCCCTCCCCCCCAGTTTGAAACCCCACTGATGTGAGCACTTCTGCTTTACACGGACAGTGGCGTATGCTTCTCCTTTAAATGAAGTGAGTTCTGTATTACCGGTGCTCTTGAGAATGCCAGAGCAGAAGAGGCCCGTGGGAAGGGGCTCTGGAAAAGAGGACGGGGGCTGAGATGCCACCCTGGGCTTCCTCTTCAGATACAATGTCTTGTGCCCCTGCCTTCCCCACTCTCTTCCCTCCGGCTCATCGTTGTATCATCCTTCTATCCAGCTTCTCGTCCTAACACAGGCAAGTGGTGGCTGACCGGACCTGCCAACCGCCTCACCGGTTTGGAGGGCAGCCCCTGCAGCTCTATGTGGAGAGTGGGGAGGGCTGTAAGGAGGAGGACACCCCCCATGCCACGTTGCTGTGTGGAGTTTCCTTGGGTGACAGTGCAGATGGGCAGAGAGGACCTGACATTCATGCACTTCTGGTGACTGAGCTGGGCCAGGGTATGGGACCTGGGTGGAGGCAAGGGTATTTGGAAGCTTAAGCCCTGATATGGGCAGCTGACCTTTCTGGATTATACAGATCCGTGTTTAATATTGAATAATGGCGTATCTTCAAATAAGCTCTCTGAGGCCAAGTAAAACAGTTTCTTCTGCCTAATAATCAAGACTGCTGAAGAACAGAGGCCACTATTCTTCTGAGTTTTATTTACTTAAGTAAATAAACGATACCCCACGTGAGGCTGGAACTCATGACCCAAGAACATGAGTGGCATGTATCCTCTTCCGACTGAGCCAGCCAGGTGCCCCAGAACAGAGACCACTTCGAATGGCAGAGGGAAAGGGGATGAGCATCTCTGTGTGCCAGATTTTACAAACATACACATATATAAATTGGTTCTTATAGATACATATTTTTAAGTAGTATATATAAATTGATCTTTAAACTGGTAGATATGTATATGCTATCTCCATCCCGTTTTAAAAGCAAAAAGTACTCTCAGAATTTATCTCCAATACACACATGGAAAGAAGTCACTCCCCACTCACTTCCTAATGATTCAGGTCCTCCTGATCGAAATCCCAAGCTCTCTCCTCCACACACACACAGAGTTCACACCTTTTCCTTACACATTCCCATTCACTAGATTTTAGATCCAAATATTAATATTGCAGGTCTTAGAACCTAGTCTAGGAGTGGGGACTGGTAACCTCTCACTTCTCCCCCAGGCTCTGCAGAACTACTTAGAATTCCTCATCCGGTCACACTGCCTAAAATGCTAACAAGTAGAGATTTCTTTGGGTAAATAAGCCTCAAGCCACATTCAGGTGCAAGAAAAAACCCCATATCTGAGTATCACAACTTTTCCCCTCCTTCCACCTTATATAGAATCCTTGAGGTTTCTTTCTTTCTTTCTTTTCTAATTTTTCGAGCCTTGTTTTTATTACATCTTCTCAGAAACACTGACCTGGCTTTTATGTAGAAGTTTTCAGTCTTCCTTTTGCAAAGCTGTTTGGAAGAACACTCATCTTGTAAGGGGGGCTCTGTGGAAGGTCTGAGTACTATGCAGCCTTGGCCACAGTCAGCAAGGTCAGCCTCCTTAGGGGTAACAGGCGGACCCATGGCTCCTTCTTGAGAAGGTACATTATAGTTCCCAGCTTCCCCCGCAGTGAGCTATGGCCATGTGACTGAGTTCTAGGCAACCCAATGGGAGCAGAAGTGACAAGCACCACTTCTGGGGAGAGGCCCCTGATCACCCCCTCCCCACCACATGCAACCCTGCATTCCTCCCTTTCACCTGCTGGCCTGAAGCACACAGACAAATAATTCTGGGATCCAAGTCCTGAAATTGGTGAATCAAGATGGAAGGCGCCTGGTCCTCAAATTACCAGCTGGAAAAAAGCTGTCTGCTGTTGCAAATGACACATTCTGGATTTCACAGCAGGAAGGAGTGACCCTCAGTTGAGTGAAGCCAGTAAGACTTGGGGGGTTACCTGATGTTGCAGCTAATTAATGTAATGTGAATTCTAAGTAGTCACACACACCCCTTTCGACAAGTGAGTTTGACCTCTTTCTTCTCTCCAGCCTCTCCTGCTCCCAACTCCTCTCTCCCAACTCACACTGCATTCCTAAATGGAGAGGCTGGCCACTTTTTGAGATTTCTGATTTTCTGAAGTCCCTATTGATATTTTGTGAATAGTATTGGTGGCGCGGCTATAATGGAACACTACGTTCTTATTGCCTTTAAGGAGTACCAGCCCAGGCTGCCATTCAGATGTAATTTCATTTCTTCTTACAGGCTGGGGGTGCTTGAGGACTTTGGGATGATACTATTGTACAGTGTATTGGTGTAGTGGAGGGAATATTTGTGAACCCTGGGATTTTTGGGAAACTGAGAAAGTGAAGCCCAATGAAGAAGAAAAAAAAGATAGGGGGACACACACTTTAGAGTTGGATCAGCTTGAACCAGGCACAGATCGTCAGATCATCAGTGACTTTCCATAGCACAGATCCCAGCAGCTGCTTCCCTGGGCAGCATCAGGGGGCATTTAAACCTCGGGGACATTGCAAGCCCCTGTCAGGGGAGATGGGACTATTGTCGCAACCCAACTTTACAGGTCCCTCTTCATCTCTCAGTTTCCGGAGGGATCCAAGACCCATAGCCAGTATTTTATGGACTGTCTAATCAACTCGGCAGAGAGAGGTTGCATAATCAATCCAGGTCTTTCAAGCTCTTAGTTTCCCAAATGTTAATCAAGTTCCTGTAACAAGTCACTAACCAAGTGTTAGGAAACCTTCCAGTGTCTGTTCCTAAGGCCCTAATACTCTCAGCACTTCCCATGTTGGGAGAGTAGCGAGTACATTGGTTGACTGCAATGAAATTGCCAGACAATACCCATCCTAATTTTTATTTTTGGAGGTAGTGTAGTATAAGAAAAAAGAGAGGGTTGTGGAGCCACTCAGATCTGAATCTAAAAGCAGGCTCTACCACATCGTAGTAATAATCGACCACATCCTTGGCAATTCATCTCGGAGGTTTCTTCCTCACAGATGAGAGGCTCAGATTGTTCCACTCATGGGGCTATTTTTTTTTTTAAAGATTTTATCTATTTATTTGACAGAGAGAGGTCACAAGTAGTCAGAGAGGCTGGCAGACAGAGAGAGGAGGAAGCAGGTTCCCTGCCTAGCAGACAGCCTGATGCGGGGCTCGATCCCAGGACCCTGAGATCATGACCTGAGCCGAAAGCAGAGGCTTAACCCAATGAGCCACCCAGGCACCCCTAATGGGGCTATTTGTAAGGATTAGGAAATAACGTAGAGAAAATATCTAACACCTCATAACATAGTATATAAAAGATTTTCCTTCTCCTGTAAATGCATTCCTTAACCTCAGCTGGGTTTCAAAATCCCAAAGCTAAGAGTCCTTCTTTACAATCTCTGCGGAGCAGTGGAATGGTGAACAGGACTGCAGTGCAGCTGTTGCTACCTTGGCATGCTCCTCCAGACTACCAACGCGTCCCTGAACCACCCTACAAGCTCCCGAGATCATTTACTTTGGGGAGCGCTGGCTTCCTGCTCCTGGTACTCTATGTGGGGCCTCGGGGGCTCCAGGGTGAGGTGATGCTCAGGCTACATGCGTGGCCTGAAGATTCTTTTGCAGACCAGCAACTGCCAGCCAGGGCGGGGTAAGGACTGGGAGTGAACAAACAGACCTGTGTGCTTCACACCAGCACAGATGGGTGTCTGGGTGTGAGACAGAAGCTAACTTGTTCACACCCATGTTCTTTCCAGCCCTTGCTGAGGAATGATGTAGTAACTTAATGATATTTCCTTTTTTGTTTTAAGACTATTTCCAGCTTGTTCAAGGTTTGCAAATACTTCTTTTTATTTTTGAAGATTTTATTTATTTATTTCACACACACACACACACACACACACACACACACACACACATTACAAGGAGGCAGAGAGGCAGGCAGAGAGGGGGGAGGGGCAGAAGTAGGCTCCCTACTGAGCAGAAAGCCTGATATGGGGCTCAATCCCAGGACCCTGGGATCATGACCTGAGCCGAAGGCAGAGGCTTAACCCACTGAGCCACCCAGGTGCCCCAAGGTTTGCAAATACTTCTAAAGCAAGATCTTATTTATCTGTCTTCATAGTCTTCTAGACCTGGGAGATTGAACACCTTTTCTAATTTTCACAGGGGCTAACACTGGCCCCACCTGCAGCCCTGTTCTCTCTCTCTCTGTCTCTGATGGGCCTGACACCCATTGTCTGGGTAGGGCTGAGCCTCTAGCCGGTCTAGGACACAAAAGCAGGACTTGCTGCTCTTACCATGGTCTTGGGCTGGCGAGCGCACCTGGCTGTGTTGGCCACTGACACAGGGTTGCTCTACACGCAGTCCCAGTGTCCTCAGCACTGTTCCACACAGAGACCTGCCACCAGAAAACGAGAACTATGAAGCCTGGTAGGAGAGCAGGGGAGGGCTCTGAGGGGACTTATAGGTTTTAAACTTTTGTTCAGTTCAAAATATACAGATATCTACATAGTTTGTACTATTATAAAAGTAATACATTTTCATTTTAAAAAAAAGGTTTTATCTATTTACTTATTTATCGAGAGAGAGAGAGAGAGCACAAGCAAGGGGGAGCAGCAGGCAGGAGAAGCAGTATCCCCTCTGAGCAAGGAGCCTGATGTGGGACTTGATCCCAGGACCCTGAATCATGACCTGAGATGAACACAGACGCTTAACCAACTAAACTACCCAGGCGTCCCTACACTTTCATTTTTAAAAGGCAAAAACCACTCAACTATATAAAGAAAAGGTCAGTTTTCCTTCCCCCCAACCCATCAAGCCTACTTCCCGGGAGGTATCTACTGTTGCCTGTGGCTCCTTCCAGGATTTTCTCTGCGTTTTTATAAATATAAACACAAGCCCATCAATAACATACATATACACACACATAAAATGTCAGTAAACATTTGTTTACTAAATTACAAATATGTAGAGTGAGAATACACTTTTTTTTTTGGTGTTGAAGGATGTCTTCATTAGGCATTTAAAATATACATCAAAAGCTTTCAAATGTACAATTGGTCACGTCACTTTTAAGAATTTATCCTAAAGAAATATGATTTCAGGGCACCTGGGTGGCTCAGTCAGTTAAGCGTCTGTCTTTGGCTCAGGTCATGATTCTGGGGTCCTGGAATGAAACCCAGAGTCAGGATCCCTGCTCAGCGGGGTGTCTGCTTCTCTCTCTACCTTTTCCCCTGTTCATATTCTCTATCTCACTCTCTCTCAAATAAACAAATAAGCAATCTTTAAAAAAAGAAATGTGATTTTATTCAAGGATATTTATCTCATACCTGTTACTGAACATCAACCCCCAATGACAGATTTTCTAAGTATAACAGGACAAGGTGTGGAAAATATGGCATATCTATATATCGGAAAACAATAAAACCTTATTAAATCATGTGGTAGAACTGTGTTTACTGATTAGGGCTGATATATGACATCACATTTGTAAAAATCGTATACACAAGCTCATTTTCTAAATTTTTGTTGGTTTGTATGTTTATCTCTATTACTGTAAGATCTTTAAGGACACAGACCTCTCCTTAATTGTTCTTCCAGCACTTAGCACAGTAAGAGGTGTGCAGTAACCATAAAATAAATCTCTATCCATTGTGAAATCTGCAAAAGTGTGTGTGTGTGCATGCACATGTGAATTATGGAAACATTTATTTACATGTTAGCATGGTTATCGGGTGATGGGTTGATGGACAATTTCTCTTTTTTTTTAGTAGCATTTCTGTATGAGCATGCATTACTTGGATAATAAAGTAAGAAAAGAAGTTCCTGTGCTCAGAAAGTAGAGACACATGGGGCCATGTCATGCTTTTCCCTCAGGAATGACAAGCCTGAAAGCAGAGACCATAGGTATTAACCACCCAAGGAAGAGATCTGTGGACAGAGCTAAGTAAGTGTCCCTGGGTTCTGTGGGATTTGGGGATCTGGGCGGGGTTGGGGGCTTTTACCTGGTTCCTGGGCTGGGGAACAGATTTGATGATACCCTCTCCTGATAGATTGTCCTCCATCCCTCACAGTTTTGGTCACCTTAGCAGAGAACCACACAGACTCCTGACATTAGAAAAGACTCAGTGTGTACAAAGAAGGCTCAGGTGGGGGTATGTGGAAGCAGGTCTGCTTCTATGTGGTATATAGTACATAATGGAATAGGATGTGAAACAGGACATAATGTGAAAATAAGTCTAAAGCAGTATATTTTTAGAAGAAATTGAAATAATATTTACCCAACCTTGAATGGTGATTATCTCAAGACGATTCAACTATAGACAGATGTATCCCTTTCGGTTTAGTTCTCTGACATTATAGCTTTTGCAAGAAAAGTGTAACTTCAATAAAGAAAAAAAAAAAAACCCCAAATTTAAAACTGGAGAAAATTCAGAGAAATAAGCTTCAGGTTTTTGGCCAATGCTGTTGATCAGCAGGAGAACAGGAGAAGATGGATTCCGTGCTCACCAAGCCTTTCCTATGCATGCCAGTTGTGCAACAACAGAGGTGTGCGGGGGTGGGCATAGAATTCCGATTTAAGACACGAGGACATAGGAGTTCAGAGAACATAACTGACTTGCCCACAGTCAGGACTTATGAGCGGTGGTGCTGGGGTTGGAACCCAGGTAGCCCTGGGCTTCAAGTCCATTTTGACTAGAGACCTTCTCTGTGATTCCCCAGCTCACAAATGCCCATGTGGAGTCAAGTATGCCCTCAGATTGGTTCTGCCATGGCTGTATATGTCTGAGGGGCCAATGTGACCTTTGGGAGGCACAATGAGCTTTTTTTCCAGGGAGGGGGAAGAGTGAGCCTTCAGGACAGGAATTCATAAACACTTGAGGGATCATGCCATTCCCAACCTCCCAGGCATCTGTTGCCTTCATGATTCCCACCGCTGCACCTACAAAGATGGCGTCCTCCCTCCTGGGTGTGCAGCGTGGCCTTCTCCGTGGTGTGGTTCCCAGATCGGGCCCCTCTAGCCAGGGAAATGGTGCTACCGCTCAGTCTCCTGAGCCCCGGTGCCTCCTGAGATCTCTTGTGGTTTGTGACTCTGTCCCAGATGCATTGGCCACAGCCAACGTCGGCGTTTTCCAGGGGCTGAAGTCCAACATATGGCAGACTCCATTGCTTTCTCTTCCATTCCTCGGGGTCAGTGGGAAAATGTACCACATCCTTAGAATGGCAGTGGAGTACAAGGCTAATCTGAGCAGAAGTCACCTTGTATCACCCATGCTGTAAAACCAAGCGCCGTGGCAAAGCTATTAAAGTTACCAGGTCAGATTAGATCCCTCTGGCAGCTTAGCCATAGCCAAAACCCCTTCCCTGGCAGTGAGGCCAGTCATGTGCTTCTGGGCTCAAGTGACCATTGAAACCAGGATCCTTTGGGTTCAAAGCAACGTCTCCTCCTGTTTAAGTGACTTGGCTGACTTTGCTGTTTTTACTTCTAGTCACATATCAGGATCCAGACCTTACTTATTAACAGCTTACGGATTAGGAAACCATATTGAACAGGAAAGGAAATCCTGCAGAGAGGGCAAAGGTTTGGTCTGGGACACTGATTGATGGCAAAGTTGGGGGGACAGGGAGGGTGTAGCTTGTCCAGGGACTTCTCAAAACGCTCTGATGCAGCTGTGCAGAGAATTGTGCAGAAAAGTGGCTAGGGAAATAGGAGTAGGGTGCCCCCCAAAGAGCGAGTCAAACTAAAGAGAATGTGCAATCAAAGCCTTTCTAGCGGGGCTGGGAGTGGGGCCACCCTGCTTTGCACCCCAGTGGTGAAGCTCCAGAGGGAAGTTGCGTTAAACGCCTTTCGCCTGCAGGGGGAGCCAACACCCGTGAATGTCCATCCGCGGTGACACCGGCATACTGGCTTTGGGAAACCGGGCTAACATGGGTGCAAGCTTGCCCCGGTTGAGCCTGGCTGTAAAAGCCTGAGGGTGGAGGGAAGGAATGTCGGAAAGCGGTCAGGCCCGACCGGAGGGGAGGAAAGGCTCTAGGTTTCCCGCTCCAGGCTCATGGCTAGCAGATGGTTTAACCCTGCATAACATATTCTCTGGTCTGCAAGAACTTGCCGCGAAGGAGCTCCTCTCCTCCTGTACCATCTCCCAGGAGAAAGAAATCATCTCTGCCACGATTCTGTCAGCTGAGCCAGCGGACAGACTGGCCTCCCAAAGTGTCTGTTTCGTCTCCAGGGTAGTTTCCTTGTTTGGAATGTGGAGGTTCTTACACAAAGAAAACCCAGTAACTGAAAAGTGGGGATTGAGCCCTAGCAAACACACACCAGGTCACCTGAGAGTCCCATCTGCCCCTTTCCAGGTTTTGTTTCATTTCCTTCTTCTGCACAACGTGAATTAAATTTGCCTCCTTTTGGGGAAAAAGAAGGGGAAGAAAAGGGGACCCTAAGACTCTTCCTGTTCACCCCATCTCCCCCCCCCCCCGCCCCGCCCCTGAGTCCTACCACAGAGTGGCCCACGCCTTGGCAGTCACGGGTTTCTTGAGCACTTATGCTTCACTAGACACTTATTCCAGACTCAGGCGTTTCATTCAATCCTCCCAAAATGCCGTCACACAGATACTACTTTCTGGGTTTCACTGATGAGGCAATGGAGGATCATAAAAACTAAATATACTTCCTCCGTGTCAGGACAATGTGTTGAAATCAAGTCGAAACCTCATGTGATGTTACCATGTTTTCTGTTGCCTCATTCTTTTCCCTATTGTTGCTTTTCCTTACAAAGGATCCGCGAGGGTCAGGGCCAAATACATTATGACATTAGCTCCTGGGATCCCCACCACACTGCTCTGAGGTGGGCGTCACCCCATTCTGCAGGTGAGGAACCTGAGGTGAAGTAACTTGGCCTGAGCCCCACGTGGGGGAGCCTCGGAAGTGGAATGGGAAGGCCCTGGAGCCCTGCGCCTCCCACTTGGTCAAGGTCAGCCCGGGGATAGATCCTGACCCAGCCGCTCACTGTTTTCCCAGCCACCAGCAATGCATGGGTCTCTTAAAACTGTGGGCATGAAAATAAGGAGGGGGGGGCCTGGGTGGCTCAGTGGGTTAAGCCTCTGCCTTCGGCTCAGGTCATGATCTCAGGGTCCTGGGATCGAGTTCCGCATCGGGCTCTCTGCTCAGCAGGGAGCCTGCTTCTTCCTCTCTCTCTCTGCCTGCCTTTCTGCCTACTTGTGATCTCTCTCTACCAAATAAATAAATAAAATCTTTAAAAAAATAAAAAAAAATAAGGAGGGCCACAATTTTAGCAAGAGTTATCACTGAGACATTGCTTAGAACAGCACCAACCAACCCGACAAGCAGAAAAAAACCCACATGGAACGTCCCCTAGAAGGTGACCTGTTGAGGTGATATGGGAGGTTCTAAATGGTGGCATATAATAAAGCCGTCAATAAATGAGGAAATGTATTCAATTAATTTATATAATTAAATATATTAAATAACTGTTCACAGCTGAAGGTACAACAAAACTTAAGTTACAAAAAAGTACTTACTGGATGACTTTGGGGCTAAATATAATAACATGTATTATTAATACTTATATAAATATGTATAATGCATATATGCTGTGCACATGTTCTTTTTTGGGTAGCCAAAATGCTGGCAATATGTGTGTGTATATGTGGAGAGAGAGGTGTCCATCCGTGGTTTCTGATATTTTTTTCTTAATAAAGATTTTATTTATTTATTTGACAGAGGGAGACACAGCTAGAGAGGAAACACAGCAGAGGGAGTGGGAGAGAGAGAAGCAGGCTTCCTGTCAAGCAGGGAGCCCAATGTGGGGCTCGATCCCAGGACCTTGGGATCGTGACCTGAACCAAAGGCAGACGCTTAATGACTGAGTTACCCAGGCGCTCTGTTAGTTTCTGATTTTTATATAAGAAGCATTACTTGTGGGGGGAAAAGGGGAAATGAGGAAAGGTCTTTCAAAGGGGTCTTTAATAATGAGACTCTGGCACAAGACCCTGTGGTCCATTTTCCTCCTGGGAGGGCAAGAATGGAGGGAGAAGCCCCAGGAACACCCAGGGGGCACTGTCGCGTTTCTAAGCAGCAGTCCAGTGTTGGAAGGGCCATGCAGGGCTAACCTTGGGCACACCTGATTTAGGGAATGGAGTCAGACTCCTGGTCTTCCCTGCACTGGGGGCTGGGGGAGCAGACCTGGTTACAGCCCTTCCGATGCACCGTCTTCCAGCCCTGCCGTCCCACTATGCCCTGCATGGGTGCTCACAGATGCCTGCCAGAGCAGATTCATCAAAAAGCCTCAGTCTCAGGACCCAGTGCTAGGAAGGGGCCAAGGCCAAGAGCGAGCAGAGCCCTTCCTAAGAGGCAGTGTCTGCAATTTGCCCTTCTAACGAATTACGAATTACATAATTTATAATGCGCCTACTCCCGCAAAAAAGTCACTATCTCTATAGAATGGTGTACCTTATGGGACATTTTTGCAATGTGCGTGTGCATGACACGATGGAGATGTTATTCTGAGAAACCCAAATGCAAATGAGATGTCAGAATTTGTTCAAAATGTTGATCAAGTCCAATTGTGCCATTTTAACCACAATTTGAGAAAGTATTTTGGAATGTTTCAATAAAACAGTGATAAAGAGGGGCTCCTAGGTGTTTCAGTCGGTGAAGCATCTGCCTTCGGCTCAGGTCATTATCCTAGAGCCCTGGGATCGAGTCCTGCACTGGGATCCCTGCTTAGCAGATAGCTTGCTTCTCCCTCTCCCAGCTCGTGCTCTCTCTCAAATAAATAAAATCTTTAAAAAAAATACAACGCTGTTTAACAGCACCACTGGGTCAAAGGGATTCTACAACTGCCATGCAGATTGCCTATCCTTTTTCACATGTAACAGTCCTTATGGGCCAGTCTGAACATATACATCAAATGCCTTACAGCTGTGCTGGGTGGCAGGCTGAATGGAGGCTTATCAGTGGATCTGCAAACAGAGACCATGGTAATGACAGGAGAGGGCCGTGGCTGGACAGGGATGTGATGTGAGAATGGTAGGACCCCAGACATTCTGATTTCTCGCCATCTCACTAGGGTGATGTTTCCTCTTGATGAAAGCTGTCTTCAGAAATGGGGCATATCTGGCTCCTAAGCTCCCAGGGTTTTTTCCCCACTACACCGTGAGTTCTTGTCATTGTGCCTGTGATCTCACTGGTTTGTCACAAGATTCCTAGGACATAGGAATTCTGAATCCCAATTTATATAAACTGAAGCTCAGGGAGCTTGAGCAATGGACACGAGACCACAGAGCTAGGAAAAGGCAGACATGATATCTGAACCAAGTCTGATTCCTAAAGAAAGATTTGCAAAGAAGCCTCTTCACTACTGCTCCAAGTCTCCATGGAGCCGGCCATCGTGTTCACCCCCGAGCCAGAACAATGTAGGCGGCCCCTGGACAGCCATCATCTAGCTCACCCCGCCATGGCCTCCTCAGGATGGGGTTGTGTGTGTCCCCACAAAGGAAGGGAGGGACGCTGTGGAGGAAGTCCAGCCAGCCAACCAGAGGGGAAGCCCCACTGGTTCAGGGCTTGCTTACTCCAGCTGGGCCTCTCAGAGAAAAGAAAAGAACACACCATATGCAAAGATGCTGGGTTTTCTGTTCTTCAAGTTGCTGTGCCCTGAGAATATGAATGAAGAAAGTTGCAGAAGTGGGCAAATGGTGGCTCTTTAAAGGCTTTATGCAAAGAGGCAATATAGTGTTGTAAAGAGTGATCTGGTTTTTCAAGTTAAAGAGACCCTTTATTAACAGATCCCATCATCTTTCTGAGCCCCAATTGCCATCTCCATAAAATGAGAATGACACTATGACTTCAAAAAGATGTAATGAGGAATGAAGACACCCATAATTCCATCTCATCTACTCTAACTACGGCGGCCATGTATGGTTTTCTAGGTGGTGCACTCCACAATTATATCTGGTGACTGTAAATGGGATTGTAATCCATCCCCGACTTCATTCCTGAAGTGCTACCCAGGCACAGCCTCCACCCAAAGGGAGGGGTACTTTTTCCTTATTAGGATAAAGGTGTCATTTGTTTATCAAACCGAGCACCCATTGGACTCCACGGGAAGGGGCTTTTTTTCTGTCTCCCACAGAACCATCATTTGAGCTAGTTGTAGTCTCCATGTAGCCTGTCATGACTTTCTGAATTCCAACACAGGCTGTTCCCATGCAAACTTTTCACCCTCTGTAGATTTGAGGCTATGGCTTTCCTGTCTGGAACCAAGCTATCTCTTTGTACAAACTGGGGAACAATTGTTGGCATGAAAGCCTAATAAGACTCTTTATTCTGGGAATAGGATGGACACAAACCCTGGCAAGGACAAGGGAAAGGAAAAAAGCCTTTAATTCATCCCTTTAAGAGAAGGGGCCTTTGACAACCTGGGGTTTTGGTCTTTTCTAAACCCTTGGTTGCAACTGGGATTTCAAAGTACAGCAGGACTTGAGCGGTCCAAGACCCCAACTGACTGTTAAACTCCAGTCGGTCACTAGCACCTAGGAAAGCAAGAGCTGGGACCCAGAGCCGGGGAGAGAGGTGGCAGCCCCTGCTGTTGGGGGCCAGGTTTCCAAGACTTGTACATGTCATGCAGACCCAGGCAACAGGGGAATGCATGGGGTTAGCAAGCCCTTTTGTAACCCTGATCTGGTCCATAAAATGAATAAATATTATGCTTCTCTGTTCAAATATAAGCGAGGATGGCTGTAAATAATAACACAGACTGTCATTTAGTGGCCTTACGGATTCCATTAGTCATGATGTTGTAGGTGTGTTGGATACTAAAAGTTCAGCAGTCTTATGAGTGTCTTAACATTTCTGGCATTTTAAACACGTCCTTATGTGCAATTTGGAAATATGTACCTAAAGCCTTATACATAGGCAAGACCCTGAGCTTTTATAAAGACTTTCTATGGGCCTGAAAAGAAGAGACACAAAGTCACCACAGCCAATAAACAGCAGAGCCTAAAGCCAAAAGGATGTCTGTCTGACTTCAGACTTCTGGGTCTCTACCTCCACGTGCTGCAAATGTTCCCTACTGACCAAGAGAACCTCAGAGAAGGGGCATATGTAGCCCCAACCCCTCACCTGTTTCTTGGCTATCATTTTTTTCAAGTTTTTTTTTTTTTTAAATTTGACAGAGAACAGGGACAGGGAGGAGAGGGAGAAGCAGGCTCCCCACTGAGCAGGGAGACCCACACGGGGCTCGATCCCAGGACCCTGAGATCATGACCTGAGCTGAAGGCAGATGCTCCACCAACTGAGACACCCAGGCGCCCTCTTGGCTACCATTTTTACTGAGTAGTTACTTACACCTCCCAGGCACTGGGCTTCTTAGTAGCCCTATCTTGTTTAGTCCTTAGAACAACCCTGAGGGGTATGGACGATTATTCCCATTTTAGGATGAGTAACTTGCACAAAACCAGAGCTCTAGGAGAAGGAGGGGGCTGGGTCAGAATGGGGTCTGTGTGACTTCAAATCTCCTCACTACACTACACCATACTATAAAGCATCCAAGGTTCTATGGAGCTCGCAGCCATGTCCTCCCGTGAACCAGAATGATGATGGCAGCCCCAGGAAAAGCTGCCCTCAGTCAGAAGCCCCATGACCTTCTGTCGCAGCTCCTTAGGATGGGGCTGTATGGGTCTTGCCCTGGGGGAAGGAGAGGAGTGGATGTCGGGGGAAAGCCCAGTCTGCCAGGCAGAGATGGGAAACCCCACAGGGACAGAGACTGCTTGCTCTAGTTGGGCTTTGCAGAGAACAGGAAAAGATCTGAGCAGGAAGGAGTGGTCCATGTCTTGGCCATGAGACTGAGTCAGAGTGTGGCCAGCCACCGAGACACCAGGACACATGCTTGTGGTCACTCTATGCAAAGATGCTGGATATTTTTTCTTATGGTTTCACTGGTTTGGAGGAAAATGCAGAACCACGTGGACAGTGTCCCCTCTTTCATTCGACAGGCAGCATCACGTGTTTTCGATGTGGAGAGACTAGCTTTGTCATTTATGAACTGCTTAATAGGAGATAAGCACATAATCTGAGATCCAGTTTTGATACACTTGAAATGCAGATAATAAGATTTCCTTTGGGAAAGTGTTATAAAGATTAAATGGAAAAATGTGAGATTTACAGATATTTCTACCTCGTCAGCTCCAGCCAGTACTGCCGTCTGTGATTGGGTAGGTCACACATTGGACAGTGACAGCTGGCAGATGGCACCAAGGGGGCTGATGCCATCCCAGGCTTTGCTCCTGAGCCAGGCACCCAGACTCTGCCCTGCCTGAGGGGCAGAAGGATACCAACTGTGAATGCAAGTGGGGACACTCGGAGGTATGATTGCCCCCTGGTGTCACTGTTAGAGAGAAATCATAGCAAGGTGAACAAAAGGACAAAGAATTTGGTTCATTCCTCAGTTTCCTCATCTGTAAAATGGAGGAGAGATGAATACTTACATCTCTCACACCTAAACCTCTCAAACAAAATCATATATTAAAAAGACCTGCCATGGAGAGGTTGTCAAACATGCATGTTTTCACTCTTTCCCCACTCTGGGGGGTGCAAACCCATTGCAAAGGATTACTGAAACATTCCCTACAAACAAGTAAATATTTCAAGAACATAACTGAAACTTTTAAAATTGCATTTGATTTAAAATCACAAATTTCCATAAAAGGATTCTTGCCAAGTAGAGAAAATTAAAAATATATCCAGCATTTTGAAGTTTACTGAAGTTTTTGAGAAAGATAATGCATCCTCACAAAATCAAATTAGCAATTTATCTTTGACTTAAAAAAAAATGTATGCCCTTTGAACCAGCAACAATACTTCAGGAATGTTTCCTAAAGAAATAGTCACATACACACAGGAAGGTTTAGTTCCAGAGGAATCCTTTGATAGCAAAATATAAGCCTACAAGTCCATTGGTCAAGAATTAGTAAGCAAAAATGTGCTGTATTCACAATGAAAATGCTTTGAAGCCTTTGGGGGAAAGAGTTGTGGAAATATTTCCACAGCCATGTGAAAGAGTTCACTACATATTACTGGGCATAAAAGCAACAACAAAAAAAGGAAGTTTAAAAATGTGGAGTGTGATATCATGATCATTGGGCACCACACCCCTTGGGGGTATGTGTGTGTATACACACACACACACACACACACATATATATACAAACACATATATATATATACACAAACACATATAAAATTTGTTATTATTTTTGTATATTTAAGATTTTATATATATTATAATATATGTACTTTATATATAATACATATAATATATTAGAATATTATATTGTATATTTTATATATTTATACATAATATAAAATATAAACATAAAATATATATTATTTATATATAAACACATATATTTATATATATTTCTATATATTTTATAAATATATAATAGACATACCTATTATATATTTATATATTGTATATAAATATATATGTAATATATAAAGATATTTTATATAATATATAATATAAAATATATATTTATAGGTATATTTATATATTTACATAATATGTATATATGATTAATATTTATATGTAAGATATAAATATTAAATAAATATTTATATATTTATATTCTATTAAGTTTTATTATTTATATTTTATTATTTATATATTTATATATAAAAACTTATATATATGTGTGTGTGTGTGTATATATAAGCAAACCTGTAACTATACTTATTTCTTGGTAATGAGATTACAGGCACATTTTGCCATCAATCTGTTCTGTTGTTTCTGGTATATACTCCTTGAGAAAAATGAAAAAATTTTCAGGATTCTCATACTTGAAAATGTCGGGAGAAAGGGCCCCATGACCAGCTTCTCCCTCCAAAGGGCAAGAAGGCAGGGAGACCTCAGCATGGAGGTGTACTTCTCCCCATTTGTGGGTGACCACACACCTGTGAAAGTTCCGAGAGCACCAAACCTCTAATTCTCCTGCGACAGGAGGGCTGGAGGAAGTCAGGACTTACCTATTTGAACAGTGGGGGAGCGGATGTGACCAGGGCCCCTGCTGAGGTGCTGGTGTCCCTTCCCACAGCACATGACTCCTCTGCTGGTGCTCACAGATGCCTGTTAAGAGAAAAGACCCGGTTAAAAGGCTTGAAGTCTTATAATTCTGAAATAATGATTTTAAGTGCCTTTGTGATATCATTCAAAAACTATCAATAACCTAGGAATGAATCTAATCAAGTGTGTGTAGACAACTACATATCACTAAGGAAAAAATGGAAACGTGTTAATAAATAAGGGGATATGCCATGTTTATGGGTTAGAAGACTTCCTACGCTAAAGATATCAGTTTTCCTCAAACTGAAATTTAATATACAATCCTGGCCAAAACCTTAAAAGGATTTTTCATAAAGATACATGAAAAGCTAATTCATGATAAACTGAATCTAAAACTTACATGACCGTTCCAAACAAAAAGATAGAAAGAAAGAAAGTCAAGAATAATCAAGATAATTCTGAACAGAGTTGCAGGATTTGAGCTACCTTTTACCAAGACTTACTATTATGTGTGGCAGTAAATGAGACTGTGTGGCATTAGTGCAAGACAGACAAACAGACCAATGTGAAGATGCATATGCCCAGTCTCTTAATTTATGGCAAAAGAGCCCCTGTAATACAAAGTGGGATAAGGTCTTCTCAGTAAATATGGGTGGAATAAATGAATTATTCACATGAAAGAACAGAACCTTTTCTCCTACCTCACATCAAAACACAAAAATCTGTTTCATTTGGAACATGGACCTAAGTGAAAGGTAAAGCAACAAAGCTTCTTACTCTAGCAAATTGCTTTCATGGTCTTGGGAGAAGCAAATATTTCTTAGATATTCTAGAAACATTACTAACCATGCGAATAGATAGATAAATGGGATTTCATTAAAATTAGGTACTGTTCCTCATTGAATGACATCATTAAGAGTGAAAAGGAAAGTCACATTGGAAAAAAAATGCTAACACGTACATACAACAGACAGCTTGTGTCCAGAACCCCTTACAAATCAATAGAAAAATGGGCAAAGGGATCGAACAGACACTTCCCAAAAGAGAAAGTTGCAAATTAAAAATAATGTCAGATTCCAGGAATTTATTAATTGTGCAGGTTGACATAATCTCCGAATCACACAGAACAAAAGAGCGTATTTTACGAGAGTGGGACTAAGGGGAGGATTGCAACGGTTTAGTTATGTAATCGGGGTGGTAGCCGTGGGTATGGAAAGGATGTCAAGGAAATGCTGGAAAAAGAGTTGACAAAGTCTGGTAATTGATTGCATGGTGGAGGCCAGGTGTGGCAAGCCAGCCAGAGAAACCATGCTTGGCTGTTAGCCCATTCGTTTCAGAAAGTACAGGGAGGAAGGAGAGAAAGCAGCAGGCAGAGAAGAAGAAAAGTAGAAATAGTATTAGAGAAGCCACAGCAGAGTTTTAGGAATGAGAGGATCCTAAACAATGTCAGATACTGCAGAGATATCAAGAAATTGACATGTCCACCAGGAAGGTGTCAGTGTCATTGGAGGGGGTGGTGTGTGTGTGGTGGAGGGAGGCATTGGTGGTGATCATAATGGTGCTGGTGAGGGTGGCTGAATTTATCCTGTAAGGCCTCAGGCGTGACTGGTGGCAAGGAAGGAAGACACAGAAGACAGAAGCAGGGTTCAGAAAAATCTGTTCTTGGGCATGAGAAGATGTATTAGGTGATGGGGAGTAAGGAGGGCACTTGATGGAACGAGCACTGGGTGTTCTATGCAACTGGTGAATCACTACCTTCTACCCCTGAAACCAATAATACACTCTGTTAACTCACTTGAATTTAAATGAAATCTAAAAAACAATGACCAGATGTATCTGTTTGTAGGTAGAATGAATGGAGAGATCATGGAGGCACAGAGTAACTGTTGGAGCAAGGTCCAGCAGGAGTTGAAGGCCAACAGAATGCACTGGAGAGTCTGGGAATGGCAAAAAAGGAGGGAGAAGGTAGGCAGGCACCGAGATACCAGCGTGATGATGGGTGGTGACAGTTAAAATGTGGCAGTTAAAATGTGCTACTGCTGTGGACTGTTCTCCATGTTTACCCATCTTCGCTTCCGTCCCCTCTTTCATACTGCACGCACCCAGCCCTAGATTGCCCACTTGGGACTCTCTTGTTCTAAGACAGGTGGGGCTGGTCTTTGCCCGGACTTATCCACTGCCCGGAGCCCTGTGCCAAGGGTGAGGAGGGCTGCCAGGAGGAGACTCCCAACTTCAGGTAGCTAGTGGAAGACATCATTTGGTGATAATGCAGTAAGGCCAAAGGAGACGAGATTTACACTCTCCTGGACAGGGAGCTGGGCCAGAGTTCAAGGCCACCATCAGCATGTAGGAGCCTTGAACTTTGGGCTCTGCAAAGTAGCCAACTTGGCTGGGGGGAGGGAACCAACACAGACCATATGTGGTTTCCAGAAAAGTTCTTTGAAACAAGGGGAATATCTTTTCAGGGGAATAAAGAAATCTATCAGAGAGATCGAAATAGATTAAAAGCCAGAGAGAGCCAGAGAGGAGAAGGAAGGGGAGAGAAAATGATACAGTTAGGGAGGACGAGCGGTAACTCAAAAACATGTGATTTAATGCCACAATAGAGGCACAACAAGATTAATTTGTTCAAGGAGACAGAGCTCCTAATGGGATTCAAACTTAGGTATTTTGGGCTTCATATTTCATGGCTTTTTTCTACATTGGGACCTCAGTCTGAGCACCATACTGCTTTTATGATACCGAGGAGGACCGCTGGGAAAGGTCCTCACCAGGAGGGGTGTCAACAGAGGCTCTTTTCTCCAAATGCTGCCCAAGAAGTAGTCTCAAGGGAAGACTCTGGTTGCTGGATGCTACTGGTTGCTGAGCACAGTGCCGTCTGAGCCCTGGAGGAACCACCTGCATTGCAGGGCTTGGGGGCCCTCTGCTACAAAACCATGGCGGGCGCACTAGGTGTTGCAGTGTTTATGCTAGAGGTGCACATCTCCCTCCCCTCCACCTGCACTGCAGAAGCCGAGCAGAGCCAAAGCTCCAGGTGCTGGAAGCCAAACTATTCTCTTCCTGAAATGCCTCTCTAGTGCCCTGTACTGATGAAGCTTCAGTGCCGTCTGGCAAAGGAAAAAAATGTTTAAAGGGTCCAGATCTGTTTTCACCCAAAAGCCTACAAGGATGAATTTGGAGGCAAGAAGCAATAAAGCAATAACTGGCATAGACAGTTTGTGCCGTTCAAGGAATTCGGCCATTTCGTTGAAGTTGTCAAATGTACTGCAGAGATAGTACGGAGAGTTCCCGTGTACCTCTCACCGGATCCTCTAGCGTTAACTCAAACATAACTATGGTAGTTCCATCAAAACTAAAAACAAAACAAAACAAAACAAAACAAAACAAAACAAAATCAATATTGCTACTAGTCAAAAGGACAGAATTACTATTACGAAAGTGCTATTAACCAAACTACAGAATTTCTTTGACTCTTACAAATTTTCCCACTAATGTCGTTTTTGTGTTCCAGGATCCAATCCTGGGTACCACATTACACTTACCTGTCACCACTCCTTACTCTAGTATGTGACATTGCCTTAGTCTCCTCTGGCTCGATATTTTGTAGGACATCTGTCAATAGGTATCTGTCTGATGTTTTTCTCCTGATTGGACTAGGATTATAGGTTTTGAGAATACCAGGAGACAGAGCCCTGGGGCCAGGAGTGGCTGGTGAGTCCCACACTTATGTGGCCTTGCAGACCAGAACTGAGAAGTTAGAACAGTAGAACATGAGAGGCTTATTCATGTTCAAAGGAGAGACATCCCTGGAAATATCAAGGAAGATGGGGAGGCAGAGGATCCATAGAGGAACCAGCAGAAGGATGCATGATAGGCAAGCCAAGCATTGGACTTGGCACAGGGCGCAACACCAGGGGGCGCTATTTCCACAGACTGCAATGTCTGGGCTGACCCTGGAGTTGGGCAGTGCAGCAACCCTGAGACTGTGAGCATACATGTGAATGTGCCTTTGTCTCTCCACCCAGGCTGTGGGCTCTGGGACACTGAAGTTGTGCACCTGTTGTAGACATCGTGGTAGAAAAAGGAAGGAGAACATATCCAAGATCTGAGGGCACCGGGCTCCCAGCTTAGACTGCCAAACGCAGGGAAAAGAAGAGAGGGCACATCCCTGAGCTTATACAGCTACACAGACTGCCCATCAGCCCTGGGTTAGCCTCTTCCCATCACTAGCTGGAGATAACCTCTACCCCAAGGGCTCCGTGTGGCTTATATTTCTGAGATATGCCCACCACTCTGAAACAAGCATCCAAAAGGCCACAAGAACCCAATTTTTATAGCACTTGCTTCAAGTTCCCTGTATACTTCCCAAGTTTTCAGAAAGTCACAAATGTAAATGACAGTCAGTGAGCTGATGCAGATCACTCACCACGGACCTCTGTGGCTTTCTTGACATGACCCTATAAAACATCTGACCCTAGAACAAGGGAGGACTCATGACCCACTGTTTAAGGGTCAGTCCCTAAGCCTCAGGAATTCTTGGGGTTTTCCTGGCAGAAGAGCAGTGGCTAGAATTGCCTTCCAAGCACCAACTAGTAGTCAGGAGCCAAGGCAGAGCCATAGAGAGGTCCTATTTCAGGTCTCAGCTAAGGCGCTCAGTGCTGTGTGTCCACGCAAAGTTATACCTTATGAGTGCCTAGCTAGGGGGATGCTGTTTCCTTCTCAATCTAAATGCAACTGCATTCTTAGTTAAAGTATTCTTAACTATCTCTGCCATGGCCTATTGATTTCCTTCCCCTCCAGAGCATCAACCCCATAGGACTCCAAGCAATTATATGGCCTACTGATCTGTAGACCCCACAGTCACCCATGTGGGAGTCGAGAAGCTCTCTTCTTCTTGGACTCAAGAGGGAAGAACCTAGTGTCAAGGAGAATTGATGTTGCAGCTTGAGTTCAAAGGCAGGCTGGAGGCAGAATTCCTTGTTTCTCAGAGTACCTCCGTCTTTTCTTTTATAGCCTTCAACTGATTGGATAAGACCCACCCACATTATTATATCTGCTTTACTCAAAGTCTTCTTTCTCTGATGTACTTGGCCAGCTGAGTTATTTAAAGCAGTCTACAGTATCACAGCATAGAAGGAGCTGCTCCAATGATACCTGTGCAAGGAGAAGGGTTCTCTTTGCCCTTAGCTGAGTAGATAGACCCAGATGAGTACAGGTACCTGGGCTTAGAAGATGTCGGTAAGAAGGGACTGGGAGGCAGGATGTCTTCTTTGCCCTGTTAACATCTCCCATCATCTGAAGGAAGGACCCTCCCATGGGCCACTCAGTTAGTATGTCTTCACTGAGATTGATTCACTTTGCTGATTATAGGAACTCCTGCACACAGCTTAATCACAATGAGCCAGGGTGGATAGGGTTAAGCAAGAGTGTATTCAGAATAAAGGTTTTATAAATGGAAGCTCCAGGCAATACTACCTGTAATCCTCAGAAATCAAACATTCGTTGTCTGAATAGACATCCCCAGTGCTATGGCTCCAGATGTAGAGAAAGGACCAGTCAGTAAAGGACTACAAATTTGCTCATTGCACTTTGCTGACTTGACTATGCCCAGTGGATTTCAATCCACCATGCTTGGCATGGCAATGAAGGCCCTGCAGAACTGGCCTGGAGCTCCTGTTAAAGTCTCCTCCAGTCCCCCTATGCCGATACTGTGCTTCCCTTTGTGCCCCACCCCCCAGGCCATTGCTTACTGGTCCTGCTTCCTGGACAGTTCACCTGGCTCCTGGTCTACCTGAGGACCTCCGCCTCACCCCTCAGCTTCCAGCTCACATACTTTGCACCACTTCAACACTTTCCTAACTTCTTGGACAAGAGCTAATAATTCCCCTTCTGCTCCTGCAGAGCTTTTCACAAACCTCTGCCATAGCCCCAGGCAGGTTATATTATAATTACTTACATGGGTCTGTCGTGCAGAACTTGCTTTGTATGTGCTCTTATTCCAACACCATGCACAGTGTCTCGGTGGCCACCAGCAATCAATAAGGCAGAAGAGACCTATCTCAAGGATTTTTAATCAGTGTCCTGAGAACCCAGAAACATGGTCATGTGTCTCAGTTGAGCAGTTGGAAACAGCTGCCTCCCTCCCTAGGAGGAAGGTTCTTTATTTCTTCCCATGACCTTTCTTAGGTAGGACAACTCCAGTTCTTCTGCTGTTTGCAACCAACTGCTCTTCCCCGGGACTTTTGCAGACTTCTCGTGTAGAGGATGGTGGGGGGAGGTGGTGTTCCTTTCGCCCGAGATGATGACTGTGGGCTCATCCTTCACCGATGAGCAGATCACCAGTGTCCTTGCACCCATTTCTCAGACAACAATCCTGTGGATCCATCCACACATTTACGGTAGTATTTCTTATACTTTCAGATTGCGGTGTCCCTGTACTACATGATGATTGTTGTAGAGTCAAGGCTCGAAAGAAATCTATACCTCCTCAGAGAAGATACCTATTCTGTCCCCCATGACCACAACTGCAACAAAATTCACTACACAGAGGCTTGGAAAGAGGACATCTATATGGATATAATGAAGGTACCTCATCATTGAAAAGTGTTTACTACCTGCTGTAGAGATAGTGCCTAATTCTGTGAGATTCCCATAGGTCAAAGTTTGGGTTACCTTTCTTAATCTCCCCCAAGGCTGGTTGCTGGAAAGCCCTTAGGAGACTGAACTGCTGTACCAAGTCTGTAAGACCAGATACCTCCAACCTCCCAAAAGGGAAAGCCCCCAGGATAAAAGTGGTGTTTAGCCTCACATCAGTACATCTGGCATACACACAGAATCCAGCCCAGCTTCCATCCATTAGGAGAGAATGCATCTGGGCTGTGCTGGGCGCATGAATGGTACTGAGGAACTTCTGAGATCCAGATGGTAATCTGGCTCCTTTATTCCATGTCACTATTCCTAGTGATGTGGAGGGAGAATTTTCTATCTGGTTCAGATGACTCTTCAGAGAGCTAAAAATGCAAATCAATTTATAGTTGGAAAAACTGTTAGACAATCTCCTCATCACTTGATGGTCATCAGTCAAGTACCTTGGTACTTGAGGTCAGGGTACCTTTGAGAATTATGTTCAAGGAATTTCTCATGAGTGTCAAAAGTGAAGTCTATAAAGAAGTTGTGGTCCACGTATACAATGGAATGTTATTCAGCCATCAGAAGGGATGAATATCCACCGTTTGCATCAACATGGTTAGAACTGGAGGGGATTAGGCTGAGTGAAATAAGTCAAGCAAAGACCATTATCATATGGTTTCATTCATATGTGTAATAAAAGGAAGAGCATGGAGGACCACAGGGGAAGGGAGAGAAAACTGAAGGGGAAGAAATCAGAAAGGGAGACAAACCATGAGAGACTATGAACTCTGGGAAACAAACTAAGAGTTGATGGAGGGAGGTGGGTCAGGGGATGGGGTGACTGGGTGGTGGGTATTAAGGAGGGCACGTGTTGTGCTGAACACTGAGTGTTATATGCAACTAATGAATCATTGAACACTACATCAAAAAATGAAACACTATATGCTGGCTAACTGAACATAATAAAAAAAAATTTTTTAAGTGAAGGTCCAAGCTAGGTAGCATTAGAGTCTGCTTCAGCATTTGATAAATAAAATACACCACACTCAGATTTTCCATTTCAAGCTGCCTGGATGGCTCATCTACCATTCTCCTTGCCATAATTAACATACTTAGATAATTAGGGATATAGCCTTGGTTCTTAGCCTAACTTTGCACATGTGAAGGGTACTTTTTCAGCAGAAGCTAACCAAACCTAAGAGCTAATTAATTCAAAGTCCTGTTTGTCTTTACAAACAGAGCTCTGGTAAACAATCTCAGATTAAAACACAAAGTGAAAAGAAGGGCCATCTGTACCCCAATGTTCATAGCAGCAATGGTCACAGTTGCCAAGCTGTGGAAAGAGCCAAGATGCCCTTCAACTTACGAATGGATAAAAGAGATATGGAGTATTATGCCTCCATGAGAAAGGATGAATACCCAACTTTTGTATCAACGTGGATGGGACTGAAAGAGATTATGCTGAGTGAAATAAGTCAAGCAGAGAGAGTCAGTTATCATATGGTTTCACTTACTTGTGGAGCATAAGGAATAACAATGAGGACATTGGGAGAAGGAGAGGAGAAGTGAATTGGGGGAAATTGGAGGGGGAGACGAACCATGACAGACTGTGGACTCTGAGAAACAAACTGAAGGTTTTGGAGGAGAGGGGAGGGGGGTGAGGGGTTGGGTGAGCTTGGTGGTGGGAAGCACTGGGTGTGGTGTATAAACAATGAATGCTGAAACACTGAAAAAATAATAAAATAAAATTACACACACACACACACACACACACACACACATTCACACCCACATGAAGTGTGAACTTTCTCACAGGTCCTGTGGGGTTTGTGCTCAGAGTGTCCTGAAATGAAATATGTTTTCCAATTTTGTGTCCAGCGCTCCCAACCTGAGCCACTCATGATCTCCACATTCCTCTCCAAACAGTTCATGTCCCACATATGCCCTACACGTGGAGGTCTGGTGAAATGATCATTTGGGGGAGGGAAGAAAGAGGCTGGAAATAAGCCAATATTCTGTGTAAACTGGGGGGAGC